>NC_085136.1:211576936-211876936 GCF_035046485.1 Aedes albopictus | reverse complement strand
AATTGAAATTCCATCGCATAGCCCAGCAACCACGTGGGCACACAAGGAGTCGACTTCCCTTCATGTACGCATAAAATCCTTGGAAATTCTTTGTTTAATTCTTACTCGGATTTCAAGCAAAAACGAGCAAAAACTAGGGCAGGATGCAGCTCACCTCTAGTTTCCAACTGGTTCTTGTTGGAATAAAAAAAACCCTCTTCATTCAATATACAAAAGCCTTGGGTTCGAGGGCAGCGACGACGGCGGCAGCAGCAGCACCCTGGGAAATAATCATATCCCAACGCAGAGGGATGGCTAATGTTTCATTATGGGAAAACGGCGTAGGGAGCGGAATCAAAGTGCATTTCGCGGGGCATTATGTAACCTGGCCGAACAATGGAAATCCAGTCCCTCAGGGGGAATTGAACTCTTCTAATTCAGAAACTCATTCGCGGGAAACTAGTTTCTAGTTCGTGCCCAAGTTCAATAACCGGGGTGAAGGAAGCTTGCATTTTCGGTTTTCCGTGCGCAGGGAAGCAACTTGTTGGTTGTTCGACGGGCTGAAAGGTAAGTAGTTTTCGAACTTTGGAATGGGATAGACCTAACTGAAGAGATGATTCTTTGTATTTTTGAGCACAAATTTTACAGCAGTAACCGCGTAAATACTTGTTGATAGTGAAATAACCGCACAACTGTACTTTTATATCTAGTTCAACGAGATCGATTTAGATCCGCATGGTTTGTTTGGAACTGGGTTGAGGAAATGTGAGAATGGAATAAAATTTCGATCATGCAGTAAAAAAGAAGGGTGAACCAACTTGTTCCAATAGGAAACATCAATCCAGTTTCATAGTTCCATAGTGTAGAAATCTACTTCGTCATATGCGCTAATTCCCGTCATATCACACGGAAAAAAGCCAATAATTACAGATATTTAAATTTCCTTTGCAAATGGCTCATCAGATATAAGCAAAAAATATAGGTTATCAATAACCAACCTTTATAGCACTATAAATCGAGGGCCCATATAGCCGAGGCGGTAAACGCACGGGTATTCAGCATGACCATGCTGAGGGTGACGGGTTCGATTCCCGGTCGGTACAGGATCTTTTCGTAAAGGAAATTTCCTTGACTTCCTTGGGCATAGAGTATCTTCGTGCCCGCCACACGATATACACATGCAAAAATGGTCATTGGCAGAGGAAGCTCTCAGTTAATAACTGTGGAAGTGCTCATAGAACACTAAGCTGAGAAGTAGGCTTTGTCCCAGTGAGGACGTTACGCCAAGAAGAGAGAAGAGAGAGAGAGCACTATAAATCGAATGATAATTGCGCATTTCCCATCCACTGGGCTCCTTCCGCAGTTAGCATAAGTGCGGGATCCTGTATAAAACTGCGATTTCGACACCGACACGATTCGATGCGAAATTGCAGTTTTATTAACGATCCAGTACTTATGCTAACTTGAAACTAATATTCTGCCCGACAACAACTCAGCAGCGCGAGACTCGGACGTAGTCTCGGCCGGTCGGCGCGCTACCGGGCAACCGGAGGGGCTTCGCGGATCTGGCGCTCAAAGATTCAAATAAACTACACTAAAGCGGTTCGAAATTACGGTGTATTCAGTTGTCTGTTGTTCTGTAGTCTGTCACTGGTTCACGGCACGTACCTTGGCTGACTGCAAACCTGCGAGCGCTCGCGGTGGGACCTCTGTTCCAGCGATTGCTGTCTGGACTCGATGCCGTCCTGTGGCAGCTGCCGACGATCTGCGACGTCTGGAACGTACAATGGCGCTTGGTGAATGACTTTAATGGCGGTGTGTGGAGATGGTTCCGGGCTACAGGCGCTTCCTTCAAGCTGAGTCGGTCGACGACGGCAAGGCCGCCCTCTGTCGGACCGAGAAGGGAATCTCTCCTTGGGATTTAGGGCTTTTGCCCGAGAACTTTGTCCTCCTTGGTGGTTATGGCCCGAAGCCAGAGGAACAATGGTAATCCTTTACTTTGACACCAATCGGAAGGCTGGTTTTTAAAGAAACCGAAAAAAGGACATTCCAGGGTCAGTTAAGATCCATCAGGATTTTCGAGGGCTTAGTTACCTGAATGCTGGTTAACTCTGGCACACCTCACTTCTGGCACAATCACTTGTTTCGAACACTCCACAATTACTTTAGTTAGCACATCCTATCTAAACGCTCGCCTGTTTCAAAGTGGACGATGGCCGCCCACTGAAAGTCTTTTGAACCCTTCAGCCATCTCCTAAGTTCCGTGACGTCATCATCTATGACTTGGTTCACGCCATGTTTAGCTGTAGATTTAGGTTACAGCCCAGTGGTTTTCTAATCGCTGAAGTTTGGTAACGTATCTGACCCTTCGAGACTAACATGGCGCAAATTTAAAAAACTGATATGAACCTTGTAACGACGGTTACAAACAACGAAAGGCGTCTTGTAGGGTTTCAAACTACTTGGGCACCCGCGCCAATTCCCGGCACCACACAACAAAACAAATCAAAATATCACTTGCCGCATATTTTCCAAACGCACTTCCGTAGGTAATCATCTCTCGCAACATTTCCGCAATGAGATCCATAATAAATGAGCTACACGTTCACTCTGAAGCTGCACAAATGCACAAAACAATTATTACACGCAGACGAGTGCACTTCGTCAGCACAAAGATGGGTGCCGAAGTGATTTCCCATTTGATTTTTCTGGAAGTTCGGCACTGGTGCCGGGAGTTGGCGCTGAACTAGGCAAACTAAGTAAACTCATTCAAAATCAACTTTCCGGCAGAAAATCTTCACAACAATCACTGTGAACAACAAGTTCATGTAATAAGGTATCTGATTCAGATTGAAGAAGTGGACGAAAACGGTCGTTTCGTTGTGAATTTAGGTTATGCACAATTCATTCTAATTAAGAGTTTGACTTTTTTCTCGTTTTGCGAACGACGAAGGCAACCGCACCAAAGCAACAGCTAACCGAATTGTTCTTCATCACCGTTCAATTTTCACCTTGTCAGATTCACTAGTTGAACCAACTTTTAATTCACACCCTACAAAAGCTCGGTAGCACTTCAAAGGTGATTTTCACATCTACAGAATGCAACAAAAGCTGTTCAATTAATCAAATAAATCAATTTTTCCCGTCGGTAAAATGTAAACAACAAGTTGGCTTCATCCCAGGGAAGATGCAGACAGATTTTCTGCAAATAAAACATCGTATTTCACAACCACAGAGAAAGATTTATTTGTTGTACTGTGAAGGCGTATTATGATCTATATGAAATATTGATTGAAATGCTTTGGTCGTTATTCTAAAGCTACATCCATCGCGTTTGAAAAGCTTTCTGCTCAACCATACACATGATTTGATTTGGATTGCGAAGAATTTGATCGACTATTCGGATAAACACCTACGGCAGCGTTTCTCAAACTATGGGTTGCGACCCACTGGTGGGTAAGAAAAGAATCTACAAAACTTTTGCACGATTCGTAGTCTGTGTTCTGGAATCGATTCTGGAAATATAAGGGGACTACCCAAAAGTTTAAGTATCTTGCAAAATTTTTGGTTTTTCAAAACATTCTGATAAAGATTGAGTCAAGTTGATTTTTTGTTTAGATTTCTGAAGGATTATAATGTTGAAAATCAAAGATGGTGCCACAATGACTGCTTCCAGTTATCAAGAATTTTCAAAAGGATGCATCTGTTCATCCATCAATACTGCAATTCAGAAAATATTAGTTTCCCTATCGCATGCAAACGTAGAATCAGTGTCATATTCATCTGCCACCTCCCAACTCGGTAAAATATCCAAGAGGTAAGAGATGTGGCTCACAATCAGCAGATCCTGAGTTCGAATCCAGGCATGTTAATATTTTACCTCTCGATTAACGGCTACGCGTAGCCGTTAATCGAGAGATTCAACCATACAGTCGTATTTCAATAGCATTAATATTTTACTTTTATATGTTTTATCTATCAGATCGGTTCTAGCGATTGCTAGACGCTAGGAAAATATAAGTCCTGGAAGACGTAAATTTACATGTTTTGACCTCTAAATTTGTATCTTTGAAGACGCTCGTATATGTCAGGTTCAGGACACCTAAAATTACATGATTTTTTCTAGATGTGCAGCTCGACGTAATTGATTTTTTATTAAGTTTTCTTCGATCACAAAATCCAAAAGAAATCTATGGAGTTCAGGATTATTGCATGAAGCCAGAATCGTTAATCAAACTATTTCATATGCACTAAACAGAGAGTTCAGTAAAAGTGATCTCCTTCAGAAAAAGTAACGCGCACTGTAAATTTCAAAATAGTTTGAAATTTCTGAGAATGAATACATAATTTGATTTGTTTATCGACCGTATTCTATTATTAACTTGATGATTTTGTGGCTATATCGGTCTTTTTCTACTCATAGTATAAGGGAGTAGAGATCAAAGTGGATAATGAAATGATAGATATGATAAAATTCGCTAGGTAGCGAACAAGTGTGAAAATTTATATGTAGAAGGTGAAATTAGGCAAGTAGGCCATGTATTGAACGAATACATCGAATGCGTGAAACTTCTGCCGTGCGACCTGTGCTTTTAAACAGATCGGCTTGGTTGGTAGTTCATACATGTATGAAGGTATGAACTACCAACCAAGCCGATCTGTTTAAAAGCACAGGTCGCACGGCAGAAGTTTCACGCATTCGATGTATTCGTTCAATACATGGCCTACTTGCCTAATTTCACCTTCTATAAATTTTCACACTTGTTCGCTACCTAGCGAATTCTATCATATCTATCATTTCATTATCCACTTTGATCTCTACTCCCTTATACTATGAGTAGAAAGAGACCGATATAGCCACAAACTCATCAAATGAATACATAAGTTTGTCAAAACCCATAATTGTATATTGTCCGTGCAGTTGAATCCCGGAATTTTCGACTAGCGATGTTGGATTTTTCTCCAAATCCGTGCGTCGGACCTAACTTCGGAAGTAGTGCGCTGTATAGCGGACCAGGTTTACTATACAGCGCACCACTTCCGAAGTTAGGTCCGACGCATGGATTTGGAGAAAAATCCAACTTCGCTAGTCGAAAACTCCGATTTTCAACTAAATTGAGAATATTTACGCCACAAATCAAGTAATACACAGCACAATTTGAGTCATGAAGTTTATTTAATGAAAAATTCAGTTCAAATTTTCCAAAATAAAAAATGTTCTGAAAATAAGTGTTGATGGGTCACCAAGTTTTACTATAATCAGAAGTGGGTCGCGACTCGCGAGCTTGAAAAGTTTGAGAACCCCTGACCTACGGTAATATCATAATTTTTGACCACTCTATACACCATTGTGTCACGTAGAAAGTGTGACGGGAATATGATTCATGTTGTGCCCGAAATAGACGTGGACATGAAGGAAACATAATTCGATGAAGAATTATTCAATCTTATGATGCAAAAACTACAAATATTTATTTTATGTGAAATTTCACATTGAACCAATCGACCTTCCTACACATGTATTTTATTACCCTCAATATAACTAACATGGTTATTGTATATGGTTTTGATTAATCACGCAAATCATTGGTATGTGTGATCACCCATAGCAAAAAATATGTGTGTACACACATAATACCAGTGTATAGCGAAACCGCGTTAGCATCAGTGACTGTGTCAGCCGCTGGTGATGCACAAAGTGAAAAGATGGCAACTGAAACACGTTTATAAAAATTGTGCTGCGGGAGTTGCAGCTTGTAGTGGAGTTATTTTCTCCTAAATCATCGCGAATCTATTCTCTGGAGCTTGAAATAGTCGTCCTCAATCGCTTGAAATAGAAAAATCTTCGAAACTCGGGAATTCCCAAGAGCACAACTTTAAAACATCATTCGTAATTCTGTTCGGAACTGCAAAGTTGATCGATTTGTCATTCACATTTGACCAACTTTTTAGTGCAATACGATGTTTGAATCTTTCCGAATGAGCTCATTTCTTTGTTTTAAAATAATGTTAACAGCTTTTTTAATCAAACTAATAACAATAATACCCGATAACCTTATGTTCTCTAATATAAAAGCCATAAGAGCACATCTATCAAATATATGGGTAGTGTTATCGATTTTATTTGCCATTCTGAATTGTTTTTATGTGTAATCACACATATAAACGATAAATACCCAAAAATAATTCGTCATGTGTGTCAGTGTCACCCATAAACATCATTTGTTCAGACAAATTGCAAAAATATATGTGTTCGAAACATAAAATAATTGTTTGCAGTTTTTGCAGTGTACTTTTTCGATTATATCACGAATAAAAAATAAAATCGCGTGATATACTGAAGCGTGATAAAATTGAAACTTTTTTTTTCGAGTGCATTTATTGACCAGAATACATTGACGCACAAAAAAAAACATTACAAAACCCGAACAGAAAGCTATTAACATTTTAAGAGGAAACACACTGGGGCAGGATTGAAAATACACGGAAAAAACCTCTAGCTCGTCGAGATGTCGAGATACGCACTTGGTGTCTTCAGAGAAAATATTTCTATGAACAAGGTCGATATTCTGAACGGTAGCATATTTTTCTTACGTTATTCGCATAAAAGTCCTATAAGTCATTTTGGTCATCTTTCATTTTAGCGGTATGGTGTCTTCGGCAAAGTTGTTCGGCTATTTATGCTTAAAAAGTTTGCCGAAGACTTTAAATTTCCAAAGCCTACTGTTCTTGAGATATTAGTCGTTTTATAAAAGACCTACCTAAAATCGAGTTTTTTCATTAAATTACGTTTGTAAACAAATTTAATGTCCGTTTTCGAGTTATAATAATGAAAAATACTAAAATAAAACATATGTAACATAAATTAGTTGGAAAAACCAAAATATGCATTGATTTTTCATAGAAAGTTCCTGAAAATCACGCAAAACGTATATAGGACGTTCTTGCAGTCGGGCAAGTTCGGGCAAGTTTTTTCATCGGCAATCACCTAAAAAATACATAAGCTTTCATGTAAATTTTTTTCACCGACATGATATTTGATGATTTTTTTTTTAAATAGCGTTCAAAGTTTACTGTTTTGTGTGAATTAGTACAACATTTTTGCACATATTTTACCGTGTTGTATGTTGCCAAGTGTACCATGAGAAGTATAAATGCAATCTAGTTACAGGTTTAGTCATTTTTAATCTCCAAACAAATTGTAAAACACAAAAATGTCCTAAACACGCCATTTAGCCTTGGTTTTATCATTATCTTATATACTTTTATTTAATAGAAATATTTTTTGTGTGTTCAATGATCTAAAAACTTACTTTTATTGGCGTTTCGGACATTTTTGAATTTTACAATTTGTTTGGAGCTTAAATATGACTAAACCTGTAACAAGATTGCATTTATACTTCTCATGGTTCACTTGGCAACATACAATACGGTAAAATATGTGCAAAAATGTTGTACTAATTCACACAAAACAGTAAACTTTGAACGCTATTTAAAAAAAAAATCATCAAATATCATGTCGGTGAAAAAAATTTACATGAAAGCTTATGTATTTTTAGGTGATCGCCGATGAAATAACTTGCCCGAACTTGCCCGACTGCAAGAACTTTTTTTTTGTTTTTATTTTTGTGTATTTTAACTAGTTGCTAATTCTACACTCAACTGCAAGAACGTCCTATATACATTTTGCGTGATTTTCAGGAACTTTCTATGAAAAATCAATGCATATTTCGTTTTTTCCTACTAATTTATTTAACATATGTTTTATTTTAGTATTTTTCATTATTATAACTCGAAAACGGACATTAAATTTGTTTACAAACGTAATTTAATGAAAAAACTCGATTTTAGGTAGGTCTTTTATAAAACGACTAATATCTCAAGAACAGTAGGCTTTGGAAATTTGACGTCTTCGGCAAACTTTTTAAGCATAAATAGCCGAACAACTTTGCCGAAGACACCATACCGCTAAAATGAAAGATGGCCAAAATGACTTATAGGACTTTTATGCGGATAACGTAAAAAAAAATATGCTACCGTTCAGAATATCGACCTTGTTCATAGAAATATTTTCTCTGAAGACACCAAGTGCGTATCTCGACATCTCGACGAGCTAGAGGTTTTTTCCGTGTATTTTCAATCCTGCCCCAGTGTGTCATGTTACTGGTCTTGAGAAAAGTACCGAAGACCACATTATCAACTTTTCATTTTTCATTTTCATTAGCTAGCGTTGATTACGTCCCTGCCCTTTGTACACACCGCCCGTCGCTACTACCGATGGATTATTTAGTGAGGTCTTTGAAGGTGAACATTTGCTAGTCCCTCGGGATTACATTTGAATCGCTGAAGTTGACCGAACTTGATGATTTAGAGGAAGTAAAAGTCGTAACAAGGTTTCCGTAGGTGAACCTGCGGAAGGATCATTACTGTACTGGTACTTGTATCCAAGAGAGCGAAAAACAGATCGAACGTGCGTCTGATGCCGCGCGCGGCCCGCCCGACAAGGCAATATGTCGCCGGCTGGTGCTGCGCAAGGCATGGCCAACCTCTAGCACGTTACCCGAGTGTTTGTTTTCCGAGGACGCTGCCGCGAGTTCGCTGATCGGAGGGAACCGAAAGCTGCGCAATGTCCGTACGCGTGCCCTACTAGTTAGTGGCGTGCGTACGATACGGCTTGCACAGACCCCGACCGGTCAGCAGGGCCGAACCCGCGCAGGGCACATACGTCCGCTTTGGCTTGACATAGCTAAGTGGCGGGTCGTCACACTGCGGCGTCAGTGGTGGCGGCCGTCCGTCGAAGAACGAGGAAGAAAGTGTTTTAGCTCTGTTGCTGTTACTCGAACCCAAACCCAAACCCTAGGCAGGGGATCACTCGGCTCGTGGATCGATGAAGACCGCAGCTAAATGCGCGTCAGAATGTGAACTTTTTTTTTCATTTTACATTTACTGTTTAATTCGTGAGTGGATATGAAAAAAAGCAAATCATTGCTTTAGCGGTTTACTTCCGTATATAATTCCACTCGGATTCACAACGATTTCTTTTTCCATGGCTTTATTCCTGGAAAACCTTTAACTAACAATCAAGCGTAAGTTATACCATTCTACTTAATTTCTTAGCAAAACTCTTCCAACCCCTCTTCACAAATCTGCCCGTAAACTACTGCAGCAAATCATCTGACTCTATTAGGCAAGAGAATTGTTCCACAGAAAGCCTACAATACGCTCTGGCGGCGCACTTGGTGGCAGGGCTCATTTACCATTAGAGCACTCGACGATTACTGGGTCTTTATATCGTAATTATATCGAATCCCATTCCGCACATTTCAGAACTAGCAGCCAACCTTCCCCTTCTTGCTCACTTCTCATCTACTCCTGGAAATAACGTACGGCGAGCACATGTGCTTCTGCTTCCCATCAGATTCTATGCTTTTGCAATAGGACGAACTGGTAATGAGCTGCCTTTCTGTCTTCCTGTCTTTCTCCGCCAGCCAAATGTGGAAGTAATCTCATTATTTGGCATTTCGCTATGAGCAGCCGTATTTCATAATTAATTTCCTGGATTAAACGGGCGGCCGGCATCTCTTCCGATTGGAATAGTGAACGCTTGGTGGGTAGTTTGGCAAGAGGGGGCTGTGCCTGCTTATTGTTATATGCTAGATATGACAAGTTATGGCTGGTGCTTCTTGAGCTGTAACAGTAATGATCATGACACAATGTCAATCAAAGAGGAAATTGGTGGAAATTATTATGCTTTCTTCGTTTTTACCAAGAGAAGGAAATTTGCGGGGATTCCAGTAGGGATCATGTACGCCAAATCAATTTAATTATTTTGGATTAAACCGAAGGGGAACGATAGTTGGTTTACCTTAACGGACTTTTCCACTTTAAGGAACTTGTTAAAGTAGGGCAAACTTTTCAGCTCCTTACACACTTACACAGTTTCAAATAACAGATTACTTTGCAAAGTTATGATTTTGGCGCTCTTACATATATGTACAAATAAACACACTAGGAGAATGTGGGGTGTGGACATAGGTTAGTGGCATTCCCCTTGGGTGTCCTTCCCATAACGAGCGCCGCCCAACTAATAATCGCAAGCCGCAAACAAACATGCATGCTGAATTGATGCTTTATAATAGTAATGATAGCTGAACTAAAATTATGCTGTACACATTACTGTACAAATGCTTTATCAATTGAAAAAGTAGCCAATGTTCAACCTTTCGTATCGGTATAAACAATGATGAATTAAAACACTTTTCAAGCGGAATTTCTTTCAATAAAATTTTTATTCGACCGGCAGTAAAATAAAATTCATAAAATAGTTTCACAAGACCTTTTTCTGCTTCTTGTTCAGTTTATTTACAAATCAGCACATGCATCTGTATAATATATTTTTCACAAGTCATATAAACGCTGGGTCATTAGGCCGAAGGTCATTAAGCCGAAGGTCATTAGGCCGAATGGTCATTAGGACGAATGGTCATTAGGCCGAATGGTCATCAGGACGAATTGAAAGGTAGCCGTTGTTTTTACCTTTTCCAACCATTTTTGCCAAATACTAGTTTAACAATAAAACTAGAAAGAATAGCCTAAATAGTTTTAAAGAAGGAAAAAATTATGAATTGAATATGTATCAGAAGTTTCAGCGTCAAAAACTATTTTAGCAATGATACTAGAAAGAACAGCCTATATTTAAAAGAAGGAAAAAATCATGGGTAAAATATCAGTAGATTCAGCATCAATAACGTATCTTCGTGCCTGTCACACGATACACACATGCAAAATGGTCATTTGCAGAGGAAGCTCTCAGTTAATAACTGTGGAATGTTCATAGAACACTAAGCTGAGAAGCAGGCTTTGCCTCAGTGGGGACGAACGGCAAGAAGAAGACCTAATGACCATTCGGCCTAATTACCTTCGGCCGAATGGCCTTCGGTCTAATGACCTTCGGCTGAATGGCCTGACACCAGTTTCATCATACTTCGACTCAGAATATAGAATGAAAAACACGTGTTTTTTACTGAACGGCCGCTGGTTAATGTGTTGTTCAGTTGTTAACCATAATGTTGTGCTAATTCACCACTAGAGATGCCAGATTATTTTGTCTGTATTACTACAGATTTTTCTGTATCGCCGTATTTGAGGGTATAGCAAACACCGAGAGTCCTAGATTTCATTAGAAACTACTACTTTTTGACGGTTTTAATTTTTACTGGTATTTATTTTTCTAAAACATGTGTGTAAATGTACAAATTTTCATAAATTCTTTAAAGTTTAAGCAGCAATTAATAAGGTTTTCATTAAATTTATTGAAAATATCTTCAAATTTCATGCATTCTGGAGAAATCTGTATCACATTTGAAAAATCTGTATTTTTCTGTACTCTGAATCTTGTCTGTATAGAAGGTCAAAAATCTTTTTTTTTTTTTAATTTTTTATTTTTGTGTATTTTAACTTAAATGCTAATTCTACAAAAATCTGTATAATACAGCAAATTCTGAATATCTGGCATCTCTGTTCACCACTGCTGAATAGGAGTCGAAGTGTGACTATAATTAAACCACGGGAAGTTTATGTTTTACTTTTAGTGTCTCAATTCATCATCTCTAGGATGGCGCAGATAGGAAGGCATGCGGCTGGCAATCGACAGGTCTCGAGTTCGAATCTTGATTTAGGTAAATTTATGTGCAGTTATTTTTTCATAATAGTAGTTCATAGTCTTAAGTGCCAATCATACACTTTCGTAGAAATTGAAAAATTTTCCATTTTATTTATTTTTAATCATTTTTGTTGAAGCTGAATAACAGCTTTACTATATAATTGTTAAACGCTTTTAACAGTCCAATTGGTACACAACACTATGCTTTATAATTTCTCCAAATTTGTGAGAACAAAACCCGAACAAAGGTCGTACCTGAAAATTATCCAAATGTTATTCAGCATCATGCTGACTTAATTTGTCATAAAGGTGCCTGTTGAATAAGAGATTGCTGGTTGGGCGGTGACAGCAAGCAGCACGATGAAGTGCGCAGTGTGATGCTACTTCATAGAGGTCCATAGAGGCATCGCGAGGTCCCGTATCATGCCAAGTGATTCTACTATAGTTTGCTAAGAGGACTGGGAACAGATTGTTCCGGTGAGTTACGCAATATTCACACAATCCACTCTCCTGTCCGCTGATCCCGGAGCGGGAATTGAACCAACTTTTTTTTTTAACGAGAAGAGAAGTTCAGTGCCCAGTTGATCCAACGACAATTCGGTCTAATGACCATTCGGCCCACTGACCTTCGATCAAATGGCCTGTATAGTCAATTTGACTGAATATAGTCAATTTGGCCAAGTATTGCTATTCCATATTTCATTCACAACTTAGGAGTTCGGAGCTCCGTAGGATCTCAATCACCCAACAAGTCAATTGCAGTAAATTCGCTTTATTTACAACCTTTCGAAAGCACGCGACACGTTCCATTATCCAGCGTTTCGAGCTCATTTCGCATGAATGCGACCACGCAAGTGGCGGCGCTGCTGGTTGTGGGCGACTGTTGACTGTTGTTCTCTAGGACGATGACGGGTAGAGGGTGAATCGCGAGTTAAATTTCGCGACAGCAGCACAGTACCACCCACCGTGTGACATATTACAAACCGGGAACCTACAGTTTCACCACTTTTACTTTCACTCGTGGTTGGTACCTACCTACAGCTACCTACCTACCTACTCGGATGGTATTCGTTGCGTAGCCTTGGAGGTCACGGTTGGTGGGGTGACATATGCCGAGTCGGTATTGTAATGGAAGAGAGTGAAAGTTATAGGAATCGCGATGCGCCATCTAGATCACTGACAATGTGAAATATTGAACCGTCGCCGCTGTGCGACGTCGCGGTTCGTTGGTTAAGGAAGGATAATGGAAGAGATATACCTACGCATGGAAAACTGATTATGAAGTGTATTTGTGATTGAACTTTTGAAAAGATTGATTCACTTTCATTTAACATTTTCGGTATCTTGTGCTAAGGCATTGTTCACATAGTTCATAAAGGAATGGTTTCATGAACTGAAATCGCATCACTTTTCGTTCAGCAGTTTCGGCTTCGACTGTGATGATGAACATCCATACGCAAAACTGATCAAGGGTTTCAGTTCAACTAGCCTACTTGCCTACTCTAGAACTGTGGAAAATGTAATGCGGGACAAGCCGAGGTACGATTTTCTCGAAATTCAGACAATTTGTGTGCTTTGAGGATAACTTGGACATTAACAATAGATTATTTGGAAGAGTGGCATAGCTCTGCATCATCAGTGGTATTTGGGCCTATTAAGGACATAGTTGCAGGGGTTACAAAATGGCAGCGAGTATGGCCGCCACTCTCTGCCTCATACCCCCCTCCCCTCACCATAGTCAACGTGTAGCACGCAAGTTGCCGAACAAACTCTCAAAATTATACTTGCTTACCTTCTCAAAATACACTCAGGTTTCTACTTGTGGTAGACAACTATATTTTCCGTCCTTCCGGAAGTACTGTTTTTCACTTTTCACAATATTTTCACAGTTTTGTGCAAAAATGTATCACACACTGCACTTTCTTTCTTCGACAAGTGTGTCCCCCATATTTTAAAATCACTTTTCAACAGTCTTCCAAGCAACACATCATTGTAATAAGTTGATCGATTATTGAAAACATTCCACACTATCGACTGACCTACCGTTTATCGCGAAAAACCTACGCATTTTCCACTTTCGTGGTCGAAAACCCGAATCAATTTGAATCGCGGTTTGCTAGAACGGAAAAGCGTACCGTTGAACTGAGTGGTGTTGTTCAACATATGGTAAAAATGATTAAACCGCAGTTAAAGTTTATCACGAAAAAAGAGGCTGTGATTTTGTCAGTCATAAAGACCGGACCCAGCAACCAGCAAACACGGTGGGAATAACACGTTTAAGCATAGGCAAAAATTGGGTACAAAATAGAGATCCTGCTAACCCTCGTTTTGGGAAAACAAATAATAAAGGTATTTGAGTACAAGAAAAAACCTTCCAACTTACACAGTGCGGGGTATGACCAAAAAAGTTACCATTTCGAATTCCAATGTTCATCGTGACAAAGAACATTTGAATTTTAGATCTTATAGTAAGAAGAAACAGCCAAAACGAAGCCCGAAACAAGAACCATCGATCAGGCCCAGTCAACTGAAGACTAGGTGCGTCCATACTTTCTGGGGCAGTCTTTATTAACTATTTTCAATATCATACTGCCAATATAATTTCAATTGATAACAGAACAATCGTTCGCTGTTTATGCGTTAAAATTACATCAACTAATGTCACCCCATAACACGGTAGTTGTCTACGGTCAGAGAGAAAAAGTACGTGAAAAGAGAGGAGAGAGTTGTCAACAAAAACGTAAATAAAGCGGTGCACAATGGGATACATGGTGAAAATATTGAGCAAAGTATGAATTTATTTAAATTTAAAAATGTTTTACAAGAACAAATTGTATCCGTAAGCATGTTTAATAAATCATATGTGTGCCAAAATTCAAAGGTTCAACTACTATGTTTATTTAGTTCATTTTGAAAATTTTTTGTTGTTTTTTTTTACCAAGTCACACTGCACTGTGCGCCGTCTGACTTGTTTGTTTTGAGTGGGTGGTTGAGAGGGTGATAAGAGCGGGAGTCAAGTTTATTGTTATGATCTCAAGCAACCTCCAGAAGAAACTGTGGCCAATGAGGATCCATCCCTGCACCAATATGTACCATGTAAAACTGTCCTTTGAGACCGGCACTCCGGCTCTACCCGATTTGACATAAAGACGTTTGGGATTATGCCATTTGGCATAAAGGCCAATTGGCATAATACCGTTTGGCATAACACGAAGAACAACCTTTTTGTTAAGAATGTGCATAATATTAGTTATGCCTAATGGCCATTATGCCTTATGGCCATTATGCCCAATAGCTTTTATGCAAAATGTTTTTTTTTTTAATAAAATAAGAAAATCTGCTAATCAGATACCCAAAAGGGTGTTCCTCTGGCTTTGTAGTGATCGTCCCACTAAAACTCATTCTCTCTCTCTTCCTTACTTTCGCAGTACGCTCGTTGGGGATGACTTCGAGAAGGGAGGACCACCTTAAGTTGTCCTCTCTCCCCTGAAAGCTGGGGCCCTAGCTAGTACTTTAGACTAGCCGCTCGTTGGACTAAAGTTCCTGGATGGGGAGGGGGTGGGGTGATGTGTGGTCAACTAAACTTTCTGTTGGTCGGTCCACCATTTTCTCTGAAATCAAGTACGATTCGGGAGACCGTGACAGTAACGGAATCTTACTTTTCCAACCCCCGTACACGTTCTTTCCGAACCAGTGGCGTAGCCAGAAATTGTCTCTGGGAGGGGTTTTCAACTATCAATGATACCTTTTTTGATTTGACACTTATATTTTGTAAACAGTAATGAGCAATTCTATTCGTAGTTTGAAAATAGCGGCGCAGCCGAAAAAATTTTTCGTCGCAAAGCGCTTTATACTGAAAATTTGTTCCACAAATTTTGGCTTTTTTAACCCTAAACCCCCCCCCCCCCCCCCCCCCCCCCGTGGCTACGCCAGTGTTCCGAACGGTATGTAATGACATGACGGACCCCCTCAAAAACATGTCATTTGTTTAGGCCCATATCTCCGCCAATTTGCGTCCGATTTCAAAACCCTAGGTTTCATTCAAAAGATAATAAGTCAAAGAAACTTTGAATATGATTTAAAAGAAACTTTTTCAAAAAATTTTGTATGTAAACTTAACCCAAACTTGCCAAATTTTCTAAAAAATGAATATAAACTTACGGCAGTGCACAGTGGCTGATTTCGTCGTTTTAGCGCGCTTAATTAATAACTTTTTAACTATGACGTTTAGCGTCATAGTGTCTTCGAGAAAGTTTTTCACTATCACAAGGAGCTTCTTTTGAACTATTGTGAAAATTGATCAACCCCCCTAAAAGTGAGATAGAAAATTTATTTTTTGAATTTTTTTAAGATACAAGGTTGGCGTCTTCACAAAAGTTGTAGAAAATATTGTTTGGAACAACTTTTTTAAAGACGTCAAGTATGTAACTCCGTTGCTTTTCAAGATACGTTACGTTTTCTATCAGCAGCCCCTTGAAAAGGGTTTTTTCGCAATAACTTTTAAATTATTGGTTCTACATTTTTCTCATGTTCTACAAAGTTATAGATAATGGTAAAATACACAATTTTGCCGAACATGACATCCCGCTAGTTTCAAAAATAAAATAGTTATAACGGTTTTTATAGTTTTTTGGCCATATTTCAAGCATATGTAACTTAGTTTTAGGCAAATATATGAAAATTTCTTTTTACGCATGTGAAAGTACAAGTCATTGTCTCTCTGAGAAAGCCAAAATCATCGAACTGTTAGAGACTGTAAGATGATTTTTGTATAGAAACTTACAACCATTTATGTTATTTCTATATGGGTTTTAATTATATCTTCAACACATTTATTTGACAGTTCATGTTAGCTTGCATTTTTATTGTTATTGTAAGTGTGTGCGAATGTATAGAAAGGTAGGTGGCGTATTTTGGACCATTCATGAAATACGTTACATGAAAACTTACCATCTACTTCAGTTTTCTTAATAACTCACAGTGCTCCACGTAGTCCACGAAAAGAACGCATAAAGTGTTACTTCTTTTGTCAGATCACAATTTAACAGCAGTTTACTTTAAAGTATAATAAGATTTATAATTTACTATCACCAATGAAGACATGAACTACTGGGAGCGTTCACAACATATGTCAGGCGCAAGTTTGAAATTTGAGAAGAAATGACGCTTCGTTCGCTCTTTTCATGGAATACGTGAAGCACTTCGTAAGAAAATAGAAGTATATGGTAAGTTTTCATGTAACGTAATTCATGAATGTTCCAGAATACACCACAAACCTTTCTATACATTCACACACACTTACAATAACAATAAACATGCAAGCTGACATGAACTGTCAAATAAATATGTTAAAGATATAAATAAACCCCATATAAAACTAACATAAATGGTTGCAAATTTCTGTACAAAAACCATCTTACAGTCTCTTACAGTTCGATGATTTTGGCTTTCTAAGAGAGACAATTACTTGTACTTTCACATGCATAAAAAGAAATTTGCATATAATTGCCTATAACTAAGTTACTTATGCTTGAAATATGGCCAAAAAACTATAAAAACCGTTATAACTATTTTATTTTTGAAATTAGCGGGATGTCATGTTCGGCAAAATTATGTATTTTACCATTATCTATAACTTTGTAGAACATGAGAAAAATGTAGAATCAATCAATGAAAAGTTATTGCGAAAAAACTCTTTTCAAGGGGCTGATGATAGAAAACGTAACGTATCTTGAAAAGTAACGGAGTTACAAACTTGGCGTCTTCAAGAAAGTTGCTCCAAACAATATTTTCTACAACTTTTGTGAAGACGCCAACCTTATATCTTAAAAAAATCAAAAAATAAATTTTCTATCTCACTTTTAGGGGGATTGATCAATTTTCACAATAGTTCAAAAGAAGCTCCTTGTGATAGTGAAAAACTTTCTCGAAGACACTATGACGCTAAGCGTCACAGTTAAAAAGTTATTAATTAGGCGCGCTAAAATGACGAAATCAGCCACAGTGCAGTGTCGCTGGAAGTTGGGTCGACCAAATTTTAAGATGAGAGCGGTAATATGACCCATTTTCTATTACAGGGTGTCTACTACCTGGAAAAACCTGGAAAACCTGGAATTATCAGGGAATTTTACTCGACCTGGAAAAATCCTGGAATTCTCAGGGAATTCTGGTGACAATCAGGGAATTTGTGGGTTCATCATTTCAATACAAATTTTCAGTTAGAAATGCTTCAAAGCGAATTCAAATTTCGGCTGCGCCGCTATTAACTACCCGCTCGTTAAATATTATTTATTAGATGTAATGAATATCTGACGTTCAAACTAACTTGTACTTTTTTCACAGTAATCTCCTATTTTATGTTTTACCTATTTCGTAAAACTGAGTCGACATGCTTTTATTGTTAGGATTTTGAATTCTCAAATCTTTCAATCTATTCAGTTCAGTGGTTTTGTCATGGATGGATAGTATTTATCAACGAAAAACACTCAAATTTCGCGTTGACTCTATTCACCAAATTGCCTCTCATTTTGCAATAAGAAAAACTTTTTGAATTTTTTCTTCGGAATCCTGATCAAACTAATCAAGACACTCAGGAAATTGCATAGACGACCTGATTGTTGGACAATCATGCCGAAGGGGTTGATTCTAAAATTAACCACCTTTGTGCAGATTTTTAAGGAAGTTAACACGCAAAAAGTGAAAAAATGTATTTGAAATAAAAATAAATAATTTCAATGTAATTTTTCCACGAAACTGCAATAAATGATCTTTGTTTTGAGGGCTTCACCTTTTATGTTTGTTATTCCATCCCTGAGATATACGTGATTTTGTCCGTCCGGATTCTAAGTGGACAATGCCTTAGTTGCTTCTGAGCTCCACATATTTTAACGAACTTGAGAGAAACTATTTTCGATGGACATAATGTAATAGTTTTGGAACATGGTTACCAACTAAATTCTAATTGTCAATTACTTATTTCAAGGGTAAAACTATTGACAACCAGAACTATCGAATTACAAATTATTTTCTATTAATTTTGAAAGTAGTCCATCTGTAATAATGTTTGTTCATATACTTTTGGTTAAACGATGTTTTGACGTAAAGTAATCGTTCAAATTTGTTGTGGAGAAAAGAATTAAAATATTCTGAAGGAATTAAGAAATTCCTCTAGTTGAATTCATGTAGACATTTTTAAAATTTTCAAGTGTAACTGGCAGTATTATTTGAAGTCAATTTTTTCGAAACTCTGAAAGAATTTTCTGATGAAGTCCTGTAAATATATCTAACATTGTTGCTAGCAATTTCTATAAAAGGAGGAATCGTTGGAGAGAAGAATCTAGCGAAATACCTGAAAAATACATAGGGTAAAAGGGTATAATGCGCCCCACCGGGGCAAAACGCCCCTCTTCATTTTCTAGCGATTCAAACACTTTTCGCATGCGTGATCGATTAGAAATCTCAAATATCAAAGAATTATTGCCATCAAGCTGGTCCGTTAGTGGATTGGTACAGAAAAGCAATAAAAATATCAAAAAATCTGAAATCGAGGCTTTTGGCGTAATATTTTACCTCTTGTAAGCTGACTTCATTGTAAACGAAGCTAGTTCTGTTCGCTTGTGTTACTTTGCAACTTTTATGCAGTTAAACACTTGCTGAAAGACCCTCCTAGGATAAGCATGTGGTGGAATTATCCCCTGGGACAGTTTTATCACGGGGCTGGACGTTTTTATTTTGATGGGGCGTATTGCCCCGTTTGTTTTGAAAAGACAAATTTTGGAACGTTTTCGAAAAACGTTTCAAAGCTTGCATAGCCACCCCTCCAAAGGCAAAGTTCGCATGCAACACTTCACTAACTTTAGTAACAACGATTTGCAGTGAACAATAGATGGAATAAGGCGCCAGTTTCAGATATATTGCAATTTCTGCTTAGGGGGGGGGGGCATATTATACCTGTTTACCCTACTTGAGCGATTCTTTTGCGAAACCAACGAAGGTCTTCGTGCGCAATAACTGAAGCTATGCGCGAAGGGTTTCTTTGAGGATTAGTTTAAAAGCGTTAGCTGCTATTTTTAAAATGTCCGACAATATTTAAGAAAGTTTGCATAGGAACTATTCAAAAGATTTTCTGCTGGAACGGCCAGGCTTTTATAAAAAAAATATAAGTTGTGTAATTTTTTGTTGTCTTCCTTGCTAAATTCCTTCATAAATTCATGAACAAAATTTTCAACTTATTATGCATAAAATTCTCCTAAAGTATCGCCAGTATTAAGAATTATATCAGAAAATCATCTCGTGCTTCCGTCCCAAATGCTGGTGAAATGTTTTCCTTAAATGTCATAATAGTTGGAACTAGAAATTTCCAAAAAAGTTGCGTATCCACGAATTTCTACAAATCTGAAAGCATGTTTAGTTTAGTCGATTTGTTAAACCTGGAATTATTGTCATAATTGAGTAGACACCCTGTATTAGCTTTCAACTGCTTTTTACAGAACTTAGCTAAAAAATCTAGAAAAAAGTTATTAAGTAAATTAATCCTTGATGTCATTGACCAAAAGTTTGGGGTCACCCCTCAATATGATGTATCGGCCAAAAGTTTGGGGTTACTTTCGTAAAACATGGAAAAGTGATTTGGTGATATCTTCGTCATCTATAGTTCAATTCTAATTCTTGTTGGCTCATTTCAAAGATAATTAACTAAATTTACGTTTGATGTCTTTAACTTAACGTATTTAACGATTTTTGTATATAAAAATGTTATGTAAAGTTAACTCATTTTACCACGCTTCAAAAAATGAGGCAACTTTACGTTAAGTTTTAGTATGTAAATTTCAACAAATATGTGTGGTTCAATGTCTATGCAGTACGTATCATTCATTCAAATCATCATGTTTCAAATAAGCCAAGAAGAATTAAAATTGAATGAAAGATGACAAAGATATCTACAAATCACTTTTCCATGTTTTACGATAGTGACCCCAAACTTTTGGCCGATACAGTATTTTGAGGGGTGACCCCAAACTTTTGGTCGATGACATCAAGGATTAATTTACTTAATAACTTTTTTTCTAGATTTTTTAGCTAAGTTCTGTAAAAAGCAGTTGAAAGCTAATAGAAAATGGGTCATATTACCGCTCTCATCTTTAAATTTGGTTGACCCAACTTCCAGCAACACTGCCGTAAGTTTATATTCATTTTTTAGAAAATTTGGCAACTTTGGGTTAAGTTTACATACAATTTTTTTTGAAAAAGTTTCTTTTAAATCATGTTCAAAGTTTCTTTGACTTATTATCTTTTAAATGAAACCTAGGGTTTTGAAATCGGATGCAAATTGGCGGAGATATGGGCCTAAAAAATGACATGTTTTTGAGGGGGTGACCCCAAACTTTTGAACGGGAGTATATACCCGTAAAGAATATAAGAGCCTCTCACATAGTAACTTTTATTCTCTGTGCAAGCAAAGATTGTCGCGGCGTTATTTTTTTACGAATAGATACGGTTTCCATAGCAAACAGTACGAGAATGAAGGTAGAAAAGATACTTTTGCTTGTGTCTCCTGCTGTGCTATTCGCGTCGACAAGAAGAAGAAAATCCTCCCAAAAATCGTATTACCAGTAAACGAGTTGCTGATTGAAATTTTAAACTTTCAATTTCATTCCTGTCGCAAACGAGGCGCAAAAATAATACCATACGCATATAGGTACACTGCACCCAAGCAGGAAAAGCAGCTCGCATGATAAAGAACGTTGAAAAATGACTCCATTCACCTAAGCTGAGCTGATGTCGTGTGTCAACTGCTGTTTGCAACCCGGCGAAGAAAATTGAATCCCAATCTAGTGTTGCCGTTCTTCTCCCAATGTAACCATTATCCGCGGCCGGTGTCACCACGTGGAGCCGACACATCATTTGGCTTCCTGTCAGAAGTGGGATTAGAAGTTGATGACAGACTGTTGTACGCGTTGTATTTACGCCCCCTTCAACTCTCAGCGCGAATTTGCAACGAGGTGATTTATGACTCTTTCCGTATCCAAACAAACCGAACGAAAAGAGTTCAACCCGACGACGGAAGTCGTAATCTGACTTAACCGTACGCAGCATCTTTTCAAGAAACGATTAAACCTCGCTTAATAGCGCATATTATTACATAATTCCGGAAGTTGAGACAAGATTTCGGACGCCTTCGCCGTCGTTCAGAGCCTAAGCAATTTCCCGTCGGTCTAACCCATTCCCCCTCACTTCTATGATACTTCCCGGACAAAAACTTGTCGCAATAACATTAAAATAAAAGTGAATTTATTAGTAATAAAAACACAGATTTTTCTGCGAAGTAAATCGTTTCTCGACGTTTTCAGAATTCCATTTCCCTTTCCGAGCGACACAACAAGCACACAAATCGTTTTAAGGACGAAGTTCGAGGCATTTTGATTTACCGAATCGGTTCTGTATGTGAGGGGAAATGAGCTGTCCTCTAACTGGGACTATTCATGCCGGGTCAATATATTAACGACATCTAGGACGTTTCGGAGTGGAAGCGGTTACACAATCTCCCACCGACAAACACTTAACGCTGGATAGCAACAGCCCAAATGGAAATGTTGGAAAGCAGATCCGAAACCGTCGGCACATGCTTTTGATTGATAATTATGACAGCAATAAAAATAAACGATTACGGATCGGGTGTGCTCCGGATTTTTTTTCTGTTGGAAAAACTTTATCATTATTGCAAAGCTTGGTAAAGTGTTTACAAGAACCGAAAATGATTATGAATTGATTTAACGACAACGACTGTAAGCACTAAACAATGGACAAGAATTGGAACTAGAAATGTATTAGCCCTAGTCCAACAGGGTGAACTGGCACAACTAGCCAATAAGGCATGCCATATATGGTAAAGCATGAGATCCTAGGACTGAGCGAATTCCGTTGGCCGAACTTTGGACAAACACGCTCCTCGTCCCCGAAGAGTTGGTTTCCTACCCAGCGCTCACGCCCATGCTGCGCATATAAAGTGGGAGCGATCGCGCTGTTGTATTTCGTACAACACGTTGAAAAAATCTCGCTTTGTGTGTTCAGCATTAGCGTGGTTCTAGCGGTGGTGGGCAACCGCGCACATTACGCAACGTTAATGAGAATATAATTGTAGCCAGTTTCAGAACACGGGTTTGAAATCTTGCCATGATACAATGTTACGCACCAACCGATGATATACAGGACAAAGATAACTTTTAAAGCTAACTACAGCATTCAGTTAAGATTCTAAAAGGTAATATCGTAATCCGCATGGACTTCAACGCGAAGGCTGACTCAGACAACTCGGACTATGAGCACGTCATGGGCCGCCATGGTCTCAGAGAAATGAGCGTGTACGGAGAGCTGCTTGCCAAGTTTTTTTTGACCACGATGTCATGGTGATTGGGGGATCGCTCTTTCCCCATCGCGCAAAGTAACATGGGTTTCCCATGATTGGCGTCACGGAAAATCAAATCGACCACATTGGCATCAGCCGATAATGAAGACACGAAGCCTTATTGACGTGCCAAACAAACGTAGTGCCTAAATTGCTTTCGACCATCATCTCCTAATCGGCAAGGTCCGGCTACGCATTGCTGAGACTCATCGTCGAAAGGAGAAAATCAGAAGCTTATTGTAAGACGCGTCAACGCGCGAGAATTGTAAGACGCAACAGTGAAAATGTAATTAGCCGAGGCACGGTGTCAAAACTTCGATTATTATCGAACATTCATGTACCTCGGATTTTTCTTCGAAAATGAATAGTATTTTGGCTATATATTCATAATCGGAAAACTAGAAAATATTTCATCGGCGAAAATTTTTCCATACATTTTGTATGGGACAGTTTCTGGGCTAAAATAGTAATTATTGATTTTTAGTATGGAAAATACCCAAAAACTCATCTAACTCAAATTTTCCCCGATAGAATATTTTCAAATTTTGCATTTATACATTATAGCAGAAATGCTAACATTCTATGAAGAAAAATCCGAGGTACATGAAAGTTCGATAATAATCGAAATTTTGACACCGTGCGAGGAGCAGGAGAACCGTGCTGTGAATATTCCGGAAAGTGGAAGCGTAGAAGATCAATGGAGCGCCATCAAGAACGCCTTCATCGCCACCATCGAGAATAATTTGGGTGAGCTACGCAGTGGAAAGCAGTGGATCACTGATGACACCTGGACTGTCGATCTTCAGCAAAGTGACGATCGAGCATCGAGGGGCGACCTCGATCACTCATTCCTCGGCACTCTTACTAAACCATGTGGGGAGAATCTGCTCTACAGACACCCGAACAGGAAGGTTAAGATCGTATTCTACAACAATGTAAAGGCCAGGACTACTCTCTCCTCGACCCACTAAACACATTCCCATGGATGCCAAAGCCATCGTTTCTCCGGAACCACCAAGAAGACATTGCTTCAGAGAGGGACTAGTTCACTCCTTCAAGGTTCGCTGCGTAGCATGCAGCAACGAACATCGATGACTCGCTTTGGAGAGTCCACCAAGATAGCATGCGGGCGCTTAGCTAGTTTCCCGAGTAGTCCTCACCACCCCCTTTGTTACCCTTCAGGCCCTATCAACTGCACCAGAAGATTGCTGACAGTAGCGACTGCCCCTGCCTCCGCCCTTACCGGAGACCCCTTTCCAACCACGGGCTCGGATCCAACCCAGTAGACCGACGCCACGGAAGCAACGCTACCAGGATGTTCTCTCCTCGGCCACTTAACCCGCTGACTCCAAGCCCTTGGATCACATCTTGTATCGCTCATCTGTAGCTCCAAACGATGTGGGTGATAGTCGTTGAAACGGCATTCCAGCCAAACTCATCCCTACACATCCTGTGGACAAGATTATCTGGAGTTGAATGTGCCACATGTAGCAAGCATGCGGTCACGCATTGTGCGAAAACGCAGACACACGAACGAAACGTGTTCCGCCGTTTCCTCTAAACCAGCACAAACCGGACATTCGGGAGATCCTGCATGACCGAAACCATGCAGATACTGTCGGAAGCAGCCATGACCTGAAAGTAAGTACCTGAGTCAGGTGGAAAGTTACTTCCCCATGGCGCCTATTAATCCAATTATCTACCCTCTATTTTTTTTTCTTCTAAATCATTGGGGGATAATATGCAAACAGACACCCTAACATAAGGGTAGAGTAGTGTGGGGCTGAGGCCGTCTTCTACCTACAATAGTAAAAGCCAGGAATACTCTCTCCTCGTACCCACTTAACACATTCCTGTCACCAAACCCTACGTCTCTCCGGAACCACCAAGAAGGTATTGTGCTTCAGAAGAGGGCTAGTGCACATCGCACCCTAAAGGTTAGCTGCGTAGCCTGCAGCAACGAACATCGATGACTCGCTCTGGAGAATCCATCACGGTAACATGCTGGCGCTTAGCCAGTTTCCCGAGTGGTCCTCACCACTCCCTTTGTCCTCGGAAGGCGGGCAGGGTCAACAACACCCGCGCCCAACTGCTTAGCAGACATCAAAAAATTATGCCCACGTGCAACCCGATCTGACCTGCCCGCAAAGGAAGAGTATCACTACCCTTCAGACCCTGTCAGTTGCACCCGAAGGTTGCTGACAGCAGGGTCTCACCTACCCCGACCCTTGCCGGGGACCCCTTTCCAACCGCGGGCTCGGATCCAACCCAGTAGACCGACGCCACTACAGCACCGCTACCGGGACTTCCTCTCCACGACCACTTAATCGCTGTAAGGGTCGATCTCGACGGCAGGGCACAAGTATGATCTACGAAGCCGACTCTGAACCCCTGGATCACCTCTTGTACTGCATCTGAACTAGCCATTCTCCGAGTCCATGCGCCACCTTCTCTGTAGCTCCCAGACGATATGGGTGATAGCCGTTGAAACGGCGTTCTAGCCGAACTCATCCCTACACATCCTCTGGGCCAAATTGTCCGGAGTTGTGTCCTAACCGCATGTGGCAAGCATGCGGTTATGCATTGTGCGAAAACGCGGGCACACAAGCAAAATGAAACGTTCCGCCGTTTCCTCTAAACCATTGCACACTGGGCATTCGGGAGAATCCGTATGCCCGAAACGGTGTAGATACTGTCGGAAGCAACCATGACCTGTAAGGACCTGTGTCAGGTGTAATGTAACTTCCCCATGGCGCCTATTAATCCAACTACCTACCCTCGATATCAACCTATGGGTCCACCTTCCTTTGGTGGAACTGTCCCACGCGCGCTGCCATTTTACCATAAAGGCCATCCTGGCAGTCCTGCGTATGCCTCTTGTGCCGCGCATTTCGAAGCACTCCATGTCCTCACTGATAAGAATGCTGATAGGCACCATACCAGTAATGACGCAGAGAGCGTCGTGTGACACGGTACGGTACGCGTTCGCAACCCGCAGGCACATAAGCCTGTAAGTACTTTCCAGCTTCCGTCGGTAGCATTCAGTACTTAGCGCGGTACCCCACGCCGGGCCGCCATACCTACATAAGTATGGACGTAGCAATACTAGCCAGAAGCTTGCGCTTACTGGCGAACACCGCAGAGCTATTGGACATCATCCGGGACAGTGCCACAATAGCTGTGGAGGCTCTTTTACAGGCATAATCGACGTGGCTACCGAAGGTAAGCTTATCATCGATCATCACGCCCAAGTGTTTGACGGAGCGCTTTGACAGGATAGTGCACTCTCCTACACTGATCTCCGTCTGCTGCTCCAACTTCCGGTTGTTAACAACCGTCACCTCAGTCTTGTGGTAAGCCAGCTCCAGTTTCCTGGACCGCATCCACGCCTCCACAACCTTCATCGAGTGGTCGGTAGTCAACTTCACCTCCTCGATCGTTTCACCGTAGACTTCGAGCGTAATGTCGTCGTCAAATCCGGCAATCTCCATTTCCACTGGGTACTCTAACCTCAACACCCCGTCGTACATGACATTCCATAACACCAGACCCAGAATGGAACCTTGCGGGACTCCTGAGGTTATGTGAAGGCACTTCCGACCCACCTCCGTGTCGTAAGCTAGTACCGTAAACCGGGGTCAAATTGATCTCCGGGTTGAAATTGATCAGTCGTTTTTCAAGTAGATAATGCTTTTTTGACTAGTTTCCTTACAAATAGCAATAAGTATCAGATTTCGACAGCACGATACTTAAAAGGAAACTATTGAAAATAAGCTTTTTCTAACGGAAAAACGTCTGATCAAATTCGACCCGAAGATCATTTTGACCCCGGTTTACGGTATTCGATTCTGAAAGTAACTTTCGAGAATCTTGTACAGGTACCACGGTAACCCCAGGCGCCCAGACGCAAGAGCGCATCGGCAATAGCAGACCAGCTGGCGCTGTTAAACGCATTCCTTACATCCAGAGTCACTACCGCACAAAACCGAATTCCCCTCCTCTTAGGCTCGAGTGCTTTCTCGGCGGTTTTTGTACCCGACAAGATAGCGTCTACGGTGGACCTCCTCTTCCGGAAGTCGTACTGGTTACTCAACAGACCATTTTCGCCCTCGGTGAACCTCAACAATCTGTTGAGGTTGGTCCAAGGGTTGATCTTTTCGTGCACCTTCCTCGTCGTATCTATCAAGCATATTGGTCTATATGTCGACGGGTATCCGGGTGGTTTCCCCGCCTTTGGCAATAGTACCAGGCTCTGCCTCTTCCAAGCTTCTGGGAAAACTCCCTCGTCCTGGCATTTCTGCATAGCAGACCTGCACATCTCGGGAGCCTCTGCAACAGCTACTTTTAAGGCCAGGTTCGGAACTCCGCCCGGACCTGGGGCCTAACCTACTCTAAGGAACTTAGCTATCCCCGCAAGTTCCACATTGGTGACCCTCTCCTCATCGCTAGCCCCAGACCCCGGCTGTCCTATGAAAGAAGGCCAAGGACTTGGATCATGACGCGGAAAAAGCCCCTCGATGATCCCTTCCAACATCTCTGCAGCCATCACACCTCTCGTCTTGGCCATAACGATCCTGTAAACGTCACCACACGGGTTCGCATTGGCACTCTGACAGAGACCCTCAAAGCAGGCCTTTTTTCTTGCTCCTATCTCGGTCTTAAGCGCGGCTTTTGCAGCGGCGAACACCACCCGCCGTTCGTTTCGCTCTTCATCAGATCATGCTCATTGCATCCGCCGCCTAGTCCGTAGGTAGGCGCAACGCAGGTCCACACTCGTGTCGGTCCACCAGTAAGCCGGTGGCCTCCCATTTCTAGGGTGGACTCGCCTAGGCTTGGTCGCATTGCACGCGCTCGAGAGCGCCGCTACCAGCTCGTCGCCGTCTGAACCAAGTAGGTTTCGCTCACGGCGGAGCGCCTCTCTAATACCCCTTCGTCGAAATATGCCTTCCACCTTCGAGGGCTTCGCTTTGCCCTACCCGCCTCTTCCTCTACCCGCTGCCTGCTGTTGTTGTAGCCGATACTGTAGCAAACCGCCAGTTGACCACTGTGAGTGTAGGTATCGTTTACTCTCCAGTTCGAACTACTTGTTAGGCCAGGACAACAAAAATAACGTCAATTATCGACTCCACACCGTTCCGACAAAGGTTCTCTTAACCCTCTAATACCCAAATTTTTGATTTTGATCTATATATCATTTTTCGACATCTAAAATCGATTTAAACATGTTTTGGAAGATGATTCTTTTTAATTTTCGATTTCGTGAATTTCAGTGTTTGATTTTTCTAATTTTTATTTTAAAACATCCTTACACTTTTATATTTTTCCTGAAAGCCTATTTGGAGTACGGATTTTTTGAGATGAAAACATTTTGAAATTTTATGATAATTGTTGATATATTTTTATTTTTTTTTTTTCATGAAAAATTTTATTTTCCGTGTAATTCTAAGGAAAAAAATTTTAGAGTGTATTCGATTCCCTTAAACTATTAAATAGGATAGAATGATTTGGGAAAAATTAAAACGTGTTAATTGTAGCGATTCAATATAAAATAAACAATGACTTCTGAAAGGTGACCAAAACATCAATTTTTCAATGATTTTTAAAAAATGTAAATACATTTCAAAATACACCGAAAACCATTTTGAGATATACAAAACAGTCCTAAATTTCAGCTAAAAATATAAAAATTTTGATTAACCACGAAACAAAAATCACAAAAATGCTTAAACTATACCCCGTCTAAAGGCGGGGTTGGGTATTAGAGGGTTAACAAATAAAAATGTTCACCCAAATGGCACCCGGCATTCGAAAGATATACTATTCTAGTATCTCCTCTGAAAATTTAAAAATGTTCCATCGAGGGAAACTATTGAGCTAATTCTAAGAAAATAGAGGAAATTTTTCAAACAGTAAAAACTTTCGTTTCCCTCGATGAAACATTTTCAAATTTTCTGAGGTGATGCTAAAATGAAATGTCTTTCGAATGACGGGTGGCAATATGGTGTATATTTTTATTTGTTAATAGTGGTTCCAGGCACACCGTGAGCGCATATTTACTCATATAAGAAAATTTTGTAGAAATGGTTCAAAATCTTTAAATTACAAAAACTTTAGTTTCCCTCGATGAAACATTTTTAAATTTTCAGAGGAGATACTAGAATAGTATATCTTTCGAATGCCGGGCGCCATTTGGGTGGACATTTTTATTTGTTAATAAAGGTTTTTGGCACACCGTGCCGCTATTTCCACCAGCCTTCGTCCTGTTAGCACGGTCGTCATACAGTCCAGCATCTACGTGAACTGCTTGATTGGCAACCGTGGAGGTGCATTACAGCTACAGTAAAAGACCCCGTTTTCTTTGGCGACCACGAAGTCCAACTCCTGGACGGGGTATTTACTCGTCGCCCATATCGCCGCCATTTTTCTGGATCCATCCGCGACCTAATTACCGTTGCCGGTGGGTACTCGGTATAAAACCGCCTGATTAAGCAGTTGCTGAGTCGCGTCACAGTGGTTCAGGTTCAGCTGCTTTACCTCCACTGTGATTTATTTACTGCGTCTATCTTAAAGGCCAGGCACCTTGGACCATCCGTTGGATGTTTGTTGTTCACGAATTTCCCGGTACAGATCAGACAAATGGGTGGACTCGTATAGCCTGGTACCTTATGGCCTTGGGCGCCGCATCTCCTACACAGTTTGCTCCTGTGAGGGCCTTTGCAGTCCCATGACTTGTGTCCTGGTTCCAGATACCTGCAACACACCTCCGGTGGTTCGAGGTAGATCAGATGAGATACGCACCAGCCCACCTTAATCCTAACTACTTTAACGGACTTTTTGACGTCCGCCACAGGTAGCTGAACCAAAGCTACCTGTGCCCCTGCCGGCCTCTACCATAGCCTAACGGCTGCGGCAGCCACCTGCACCTCGTACTGTTGCCACAGTGCTGTGACGATCTCTCCCACTTCGTTTACCTCGTCTAGTTTTTTCACCTTCAGAACTGCCTCTTGTGTGAGAGCCCTTACCTCTACACCTTCGCCAAGAACCTCTTCCGTCGAACTTGTGTAGGCGCCGGGGCCCGTGGCGTAGTTGGTCACACGTTCGCTTCATATGCGGATGGTCATGGGTTTGATTCCCAGCCCCGGCACTTGCAATTTTTCGTCAGTTGATTTTCCCCCGAGAGCAACTGACACTGACCCTCTTCTGAGCCCCATGGCTCAAACGGACCCGGATACCTGGACATCGGCAAACTGCTACCCATAATGGACCCCCAATCGGACTGGATAGGAACAACGGCCATCCATCATCATCCTTGTGCTCATCATTCTACTAGGTATAAACGATCGATCAAAAACGATAAAAAAAAACGATCAAATCTGACTATACACGTCAATGGTTACTACTCCGTGATTAATCTGAGCTGGTACCAATTGCACTGAGATCCAAATGAATAAGGGCTGCGACATTCCACTTATTCATTTGGGGGCTTCGTGGCCGTGCGGCTAGAGGCGTCAGTCATCTAGGCGTTTCGTAAGCCTCGGAGTGTGGGTTCGATTCCCGCTCCAGTGGAGAAAACTTTTCGTCAAACGGAAAATTCTTCACTGGGCCACTGGGCGTTACGTGTGTTGTCCGTTGTCATATGTTAGTGCTTGTTCAGTCTGTACAACCTCTGGTTGAAGACGGTGTAGTGTCTTTTTTTTTATTCTCAAAGTGCAATTCTAGCAGCTCATACATTTTGGATCAATAACGGCGCCGGCTACCTTCTTATAGTCCGTTGGGAAGGGAGAGGAATGTTAGAGTGTTCTGGTTGTTGTTACTAAAGACCGAGATCACCTCTGCATCCCCACAACGCAGCACGGACTGGGGTATTTGTTAGACGGAAAGGATGGGAGATCTGGGAGTCACCGTTGGGTCGATGATGCGATCCATGGATAGGGGGTTATTTATAGTGTTCGTAAGGTGATAGATTGTGTGGTGAATGAGGTGAATATGGTCAAGCGGCACAGCACGCTTTGGTTGCATAACTTGTAGGCTGTAACTTGTACACTGTGCTGTTAGTGGAAATTGGAAGGGAGGGAAACGACTTTTTTTCAATTCGTTTCTGGTTCTAGCGATGGCTATGAACATATGAATATACATGTATATGTAGAGAAGAGAGAGAGAGGAAGTGGATAGAAAGGTACAAAGTAGGATTAAAGGGACGGGCCAGGGATTGAACCCATGACCTTCTGCATACGAATCAGAAGCGGTAGCAACTAGACTACCAAGCCCGTATCATAATTCTACTAGGTATAAAGTAGAAAAAGTGAAAACAGCAGAAAGGCAACCAGTTCGATAAAGTAGAATAGAATGTAGGTGCTGTACAAAAAAGTAAGTGCAGCTGTCAATTGAAATTGCTCACGTTGTGCCCCAGTAGACAATAGATCTGTACATTAGGTTAAGTGATTAAGAATAAAAAAAACTTTTGTGTGCCTTGTCTTTCTCGCGCTTCGGCTTTTACTTTATTACGCATTGGTTTGGCGTCAGCTTCCACTCGACCTTCGTCCAATGGGGGTCCTCTCCTTGGTTCACCCTACTCTGTGGTTGCTGAGGGCATACCAACGGTCGCAACCCCTTGTTCCCATCCTCCCGGGACGGGCATGCTTTTTCAGACCCACCCTTCCCAGCTGTCCGGGACACCCGGCTGGGATCCGACTTACCGGCATTACTGTAGACCTTCAAGGTAAGTATTCGCCTGGCTTTGCGGGCATCGCCAGACAGCTCCTCACCTGACGGCTGCCGCATCTGCTTCTGCGAATGCTTATCACGAGCAGTCGCATCCACCACATCTTTTGGACTAAATGCGAAAGCGATGGCCTCCGTCTGGCTGGACTTTACTTTACTTTCAAAGGTTCCGCCGCTGCTGCAGTCTTCACGAGTCTCACGTGATCCTGCTTGGCATCGTCCATCGACTTAAGAAGTCACAACAAGTCCGTTTCAGGTCCTTGCTGATGTTAGACTTCGTGGACGCAAAGTCTTTTTTGGTTGATGGCCCTCAACAACCACGCTCCATCCAGTATCTCCGCCGGCTGGCTTGCCGGGGAGTGCGCCGAAGCTCCCACGCTGGAGCTGCGTGTGCAGCTTCCCGTACCTATCTCCTCGCTTCTTCTTAACGGAAACCTCGCATGATACTTGGAATTGGGGTTAATAATCCTATTCTTGACCGACAACTACATGGCTGACTCGCAGAAGAGGACTGCGCAAAGCCCCTGGACTGTGGAGTCGGGAACCAGACACTAGCGATGAGAAAGAAAGATCAAGTCATGACTTACAGTTCCAAATTCAATATAAATTGTCCAAAAGCTTTTTTCCCAATTTCTCTATATTCCACCCACAAGCCCACAAGTGGTACATCATACGATGAGAGATGGTTTTTCATATTTTTGCGCCATAACCACGATAAACATATGTCGTTAAAACTGATTGCCCTCTTGTTCTGCGTGATTCCGCAAATCCTGTGGCAGTTTTGCAGAAATCTGCTCGGTTCTGTGATGCATGTTGACGATAACGATAATATCAATGGCAGTTGTGCGGAGTTCTCTGTACGTTAAGATAGATGACGCTAGGAGGGAAGGAGGTTAGGTAGGTAAACACATACCTTTTTGATGACGCTAACGGCTTTCACCGCCAGACATCGTCAACGTGGTGGCGGCAGCCGCGGCAAAACCACAATATCGCAGCTTATCATCATTCTTGGCATCGGCATCGCTACTCTCATATGTGGCGACGTGTGTCGGCGACGGCGGGAGAAAATCTGCGGAAAAAGACATTCAAAATAATGTTGTTGCTTTCCGGGTCTTATATGGGGGGAACTAGGGGTAAACCTTCAATGTGGGTACGATGAATCGGTTTAGAAATAAGATAAAATTTCTTTTTATGCAATACTATTTATTGTTGTTGTTTAAAATTATTAAGAGAAAATATGTAAATCCTATAAATAATAGTTGTAGATTTGGACCTTATCAACTGTTCATTAGTAAAGTTGTATACCTTCTGCACATGGCCTACCTACCCTCAGTTCCCCCCTGGTACGCCGCCAAGTGGAGTAAATCCCCTCGGCAGTTGTCGTCCTTGCAAACAAGAAGAAGTCGGGGGTAGTTAATATGACGGCCGTTCAGGAAGATAAGCCCAGAACCTTTCGGTGAAGTGCTTTCACTTAAATCATCTCCTCCTGGGCTGAGGATGCTGCAGATCGTTATTGTCAGTTCCATTCCGCTAGTTTTTGCCTGAAACTCTCAGGTTTTTGCATACGTGAAGTGCGTTGTCACACGTGGGGCGGTTTTGGCAGTTTGAGTGGTTGGTTGTACCTAATGGTGTGTGGGCTTAGATAGATCCCTTTTGCGCTTTTCCCTACTCGACTCAAGTGGGTGATTGAATTTTACGATTATTATTGGTTCGAGTGCCCCACCGTCGATAATTTACTGAAGTTCATTTCATGAACAGCCGAAAACATCAAACGCTCGGACTTTGCAAATAAATGATGAGCACCATCTCAATCACTATAATAAACAAAAATCACGCTCTACATGAACCGTTGGGCAATAAGACTTCAAAGCGTTTAGATGAAAATAAAAATAAATCCCCCGAAAAATTCCAATAACCATTCAGCAATCTTGCTTCAAACCAGTCATCGCTGGTGGTAAAGGCCATTTCCTCTTGACAAACATACAAATATCGACGACCAAAAGTGAGCAGCAGTGGAACCGTGATATGGTTTGGTTATTTTTCTAGAACATTCTGATTGGTCGTTTTGTTATTCGATGTCATCTAGCGAAAAGAATTTTTGATCTTTTGCTTCTGGATTTTTTTTTTTCATCTATCCAGGACAAACATATGGACACGTGACGGCGAATTCTGTTCTGTGCGTACACGGGGGCAAGGCTTTGTCTGGGAACCAAATTGGCAACGACTCCAACCAAGCGTTAAGTCGTGCATGCATGCGAAGCATCGCAAGCTACTCTCTAATCTAGGTACGTGTTGTGTTTTGACGTATGCGGAAAAAAGGGGAAAATGGCATATGAGATAAAAACTCTCATACATTCATCATGCAATCAAGCGCTGAATACCGTAAATCGATACACTTGCATGCTTTCATTGATTACCATTGATATGGTTATCATTTATTTTTGATAGATTGTTTGAAAAACCTCGGAGGAGTTTCTTGAGATACTTCTTGAGAAATTCTCGTAAAAACTCTTAAAGACACATTTTTCGGTAAAATTCTCGTGAAATCATTGCCCGGCTGTTGAGCCCGGCTCGTCACATCACACCTTCCAGAGCGATGTTGAAAAGTAGGCATGAGAGTTTGCCACCTTGTCGCAGTCCCCGGCGAGATACGAATGAACTGGATAGTTCATAGTTCACCCGAAACCCTTACGCAGTTTCGCACACCGTCCATCGTTGCTTTAATCAGTCTAGTCAGCTTCCCAGGAAAGCCGTTACCGACCATGATTCTCCATAGCTCTGCGCGGTCGATACTGTCGTATGCCGCCTTGAAATCGATGAACAGGTGATGCGTTGGGACCTGGTATTCACGGCATTTCTGGAGGATTTGCCGTACGGTAAAGATCTGGTACGTTGTCGACCGACCGTCGATGAAACCGGCTTGATAACTTCCCACGAACTCATTCGTTTTGAGTGACAGATACGGAAGGTGATCTGGGATGGGCACTTTGTAGGCAGCAAAATAGTGATCGCCCTGAAGTTCTCACATTCCAAATGGTCGCCTTTCTTGTGAATGGGGCACATTACCCCTCCCTTCCACTCCTCCTGTAGCTGTTCGGTTTCCCAGATCCTGACTATCAGCCGATGCAAACAGGTGGCCAACTTTTCTGGGCCCATCTTGATGAGTTCAGCTGCGATACCATCCTTACTAGCTGCTTTGTTGGTTTTGAGCTGGTGAATGGCATCCTTAACTTCCCTCAGCGAGCGAAGTTGGTTCATTTCCGTCCTCCGCTGCACTGGTGTCGTCGTTTCCTCCGTTGCCGTGGTCTCCCGTGCCTACGTTCTCTACGCCATTCAGGTACTGATCGAAGTGCTGCTTCCACCCTTCGATCACCTCACGCGCGTCCATCAAGAGGCCTCCGTCTTTATCCCTGCTTATTTCAGCTCGCGGCACGAAGTCGTTGCGGGATGATTAACGCTCTGATAGAACTTCCGTGTTTCTTGGGAACGGCACAGCAGTTCCATTTCTTCACACTCCGCTTCTTCCTGGCGCCACTTTTACTCCCGAAAGAGGCGGGTCTATTGTTTCGCCTTCTGTTTGTAACGTTCCACGTTCTGTCGGGTCCCTTGCTGCAGCATTACCGCCCTCGCTGCGTTCTTCTCCTCCAAAACCGTTCTGCACTCTTCGACGAACCATTCGTTCCGTCGATTCCGTTCCACGTACCCGATGGTGCTCTCGGCTGCGTCGTTGATGGCTGCTTTCACTCTACTGCAGCAGTCCTCTAGAGGGGCCTCATAGAGCTCGCCCTCGTCTGGAAACACGGCCTCAAGATTCTGCGCGTATGTGTTGGAGGCGGCGAAATCAATGAGTCGTAGGTCGTTTTCGTTCGTCTGCTGGTGTACGCTGAACTTACCAATCGTTGGTCTGAATTCCTCTTTCTGTCCTACCTGAGCGTTTAGGTCTCCTATGATGATCTTGACGTCGTGGCTTGGGCAGCGATCGTACTCGCGTTCGAGCTGCGCAAAAAATGCGTCCTTGTCATCATCAGTGCTTCCGGAGTGTGGGCTGTGCACGTTTATTATGCTGAAGTTGAAGAATCGGCCCTTGATCCTCAACCTGCACATTCTTTCGTCGATCGGCTACCAACCAATCATGCGCCTCTGCATATCACCCATCCCATCACGATGAAAGCTGTTACCAGCTCGCGTGTGTTACCGCAGCTCTGGTAGATGATATGATCACCTATAAACGTTCGCACCATGGATCCTGCAGCGCTACGATGGCGATTCCGCGGTCCTTCAGTAGATCGGCGAGTATGCGGGTGCTCCCAATGAAGTTGAGATATCGGCACGTACCGAGTTTCCCAATCGCAAGTCCTTTTTGTTCGCTGGGGTCGTTGCCGTTGGTCTCGGTTTGTATTATTCTGTTGCTGATTTTTCGTTACAACGTTTATTTTACGGCTGGCTCGTAGGGCCTGACACCAACCCTATTCTTTCAGGAGGACCATAGTGCACAGTTGACCTTAGAGTCCTTCCCTGGAACTCGGACGTAGATCAGCCGCCCCTTACATGGGGATCAGACGCTGTTGGGAGCCGCTCTTGCTGGAGAACAGACGCTCCGGTTCGCCGAAGCAACCCCCCCCCCCCCCCCCCCTTCCCTTCCCTGTCAGCCAACGACCAAAGTTCCCACCGGAGTTGGTTACCCGATCTTCCCGAAAGTTGCTCATAGTTTCCGGCCAGTACCACGAGGAGGTAGGGATAGGGGTTGCTGGGCAGTGGCTAGTGGATCACAATGGGATCTGAATTGCGCAGCTTACCCAGCCTTTACCGTGACCGGTGAGTATACTTATTGTAAAACTTGCATGTAAATTAGCTGAACCTAAACCGGTAAGAAGTTCCTGACCCCACCTGAAACATATTTCAAGGCTTTTGGAAGCTCCTGGAACGCTTCTGAAACCCCTTGAAAACCTCTGGATTGCTCCTGGAGCCCCATGTAACGACCTTGGAACGCCCTGAAATACCCCTGAGACTTCCTTAACCCACTGAATTCCTATAAAATATCCCTGGTGCGCCCCTGAAACCCCTTGAAATGCACGATTAGGTTAAGTGAAAAAATAAACCTGGCGCTCATGGCACAGTTTAGGTTATGTAAGCGTTCAAAAATTGGGTCTCATGGATGGATAAGGAAAGTATGATTGAAAAAATGTTTTTAAATGAGATAACAATGAAAATATCTTCATATGCGGATGGTCATGGGTTTGATTCCCAGCCCCGGCACTTGCAATTTTTCGTCAGTTGCTCTTCACCGAGAGCGGCTGACACTGACCCTCTTCTGAGCCCCATAGCTCAAACGGACCCGGATACCTGGACATCGGCGAATCGCTACTCATAATGGACCCCCAATCGGACTGGAAAGGAACAACGGCCATCCATCATCATCCTTGTGCTCATCATTCTACCATGTAGAGTAGAAAAGTTGAAAGCAGCAGAAAGGCAACCAGTCCGATAAAGTATAATAGAATACATCTAGGCTCTGTACAATACTGTAGGTACAGCTGTCAATTGAAATCGCTCACGTAGTGCCCTAGGGGACAATAGAGCTGTAAATTAGGTTAAGTGATTAAGAATATAAAAAAACAATGAAAATATTATTTTAATCTTCTTCGTGTATTAGTGTAGTGTACACCACTGTAGTGTACAATGTACATACTACCTTTGAACGATAGTGAGTGGTACCCAACCATCATCTGTGTACTCACAATAGGACAAATAAACCTCTGTTCTAGTTTGACTTTTTACTGAAATAGTTGTGGCATATATTATTTTTGCATGATTCGTCGAGAAATGGTGAGACTTTTTTACGCGGTTTTTTGAATTTTGAACTGAGTTTTATTTTTACGAGGTACGTACATACATTACATTTATTTGTTCCACATCATTAAGACAAGACATAATCAACAATAGTACGCCACAATACTCGGTTTGTGGCTGCCGCTCTCCATCCTCGGTCACGCCCAATGCTCGCCAAGTCACGCTCCACCTGGTCCGCCCATCGTGCTCTCTGCGCTCCACGCCTTCTTGTGCCAACCGGATCCGTTGCAAACACCAGCTTTGCAGGGTTGTTGTCCGGCATTCTTGCAACATGCCCTGCCCACCGTATCCTTCCGGCTTTGGCCACCTTCTGGATGCTGGGTTCGCCGTAAAGTGCAGCGAGCTCGTGGTTCATCCTTCTCCGCCACACACCGTTCTCCTGCACACCGCCGAAGATCGTTCTTAGCACGCGTCGCTCGAAAACTCCGAGTGCTTGTAGGTCCTCCTCGAGCATGGTCCATGTCTCGTGCCCGTAGAGGATTACCGGTCTTATTAACGTTTTGTACATGGTGCATTTGGTGCGTGGGTGAATCTTTTTCGACCGCAGTTTCTTCTGGAGCCCGTAGTAGGCCCGACTTCCGCTGATGATGCGCCTCCGAATTTCACGGCTCACGTTGTTGTCAGCCGTTAGTAAGGATCCGAGGTAGAGGAATTCCTCCACCACCTCGAAAGTATCCCCGTCTATCGTAACATTACTACCCAGACGGATCCGGTCGTGTTCGGTTCCGCCTACCAGCATGTACTTTGTTTTTGAGGCATTCACCACCAGTCCGACCTTTGCTGCTTCGCGTTTCAGGCGGGTGTACAGTTCTGCCACCGTTCCAAATGTTCTAGCGATAATGTCCATGTCATCCGCAAAGCACACAAATTGACCGGATTTTGTGAAAATCGTTCCCCGGCTGTTGAGCCCGGCTCGTCGCATCACACCTTCCAGCGCGATGTTGAAGAGTAGACATGAGAGTCCGTCACCTTGTCGCAGTCCCCGGCGAGATACGAATGAACTGGATAGTTCACCCGAAACCCTTACGCAGTTTTGCACACCGTCCATCGTTGCTTTAATCAGTCTAGTCAGCTTCCCAGGAAAGCCGTTTTCGTCCATGATTCTCCATAGCTCTGCGCGGTCGATACTATCGTATGCCGCTTTGAAGTCGATGAACAGGTGGTGCGTTGGGACCTGGTATTCACGGCATTTCTGGAGGATTTGCCGTACGGTAAAGATCTGGTCCGTTGTCGACCGGCCGTCGATGAAGCCGGCTTGATAACTTCCCACGAACTCATTTGTTTTAGGTGACAGACGACGGAAGATGATCTGGGATAGCACTTTGTAGGCAGCATTCAAAATAGTGATCGCCCTGAAGTTCTCACATTCCAAACGGTCGCCTTTCTTGTGAATGGGGCAGATTACCCCTTCCTTCCACTCCTCCGGTAGCTGTTCGGTTTCCCAGATCCTCACTATCAGCCGATGCAGACAGGTGGCCAACTTTTCTGGGCCCATCTTGATGAGTTCAGCTGCGATACCATCCTTACCAGCTGCTTTGTTGGTTTTGAGCTGGTGAATGGCATCCTTAACTTCCCTCAGCGTGGGAGTTGGTTCATTTCCGTCCTCCGCTGCACTGGCGTCGTCGTTCCTTCCGTTGCCGTGGGCTCCCGTGTCTACGTTCTCCACGCCGTTCAGGTGCTGATCGAAGTGCTGCTTCCACCTTTCGATCACCTCACGTCCGTCCGTCAAGAGGCCTCCGTCTTTATCCCTGCATATTTCGGCTCGCGGCATGAAGCCGTTGCGGGATGCGTTGAGCTTCTGATAGAACTTCCGTGTTTCTTGGGAACGGCACAGCAGTTCCATTTCTTCACACTCCGCTTCTTCCAGGCGGCGCTTTTTCTCCCGAAAGAGGCGGGTCTGCTGTTTCCGCTTCTGTTTGTAACGTTCCACGTTCTGTCGAGTCCCTTGCTGCAGCATTACCGCCCTCGCTGCGTTCTTCTCCTCCAAAACCGTTCTGCACTCTTCGTCGAACCATTCGTTTCGTCGATTCCGTTCCACGTAACCGATGGTGCTCTCGGCTGCGTCGTTGATGGCTGCTTTCACTGTACTCCAGCAGTCCTCTAGAGGGGCCTCATCGAGCTCGCCCTCGTCTGGCAACGCGGCTTCGAGATTCTGCGCGTATGCTGAGGCGACATCCGGTTGCTTCAGTCGCTCTAGGTTGTACCGTGGCGGTCGCCGGTACCGTACATTGTTGATGACGGAGAGTTTTGGGCGCAGTTTGACCATCACCAGATAGTGGTCGGAGTCGATGTTGGCGCCACGATAGGTCCTGACGTCGATAATGTCGGAGAAGTGCCGTCCGTCAATCAGAACGTGGTCGATTTGAGATTCCGTCTGCTGTGGTGATCTCCAGGTGTAACGATAAGGGAGGCTGTGTTGGAAAAAGGTGCTACGTATGGCCATATTTTTGGAGGCGGCGAAATCAATGAGTCGTAGGCCGTTTTCGTTCGTTTGCTGGTGGGCGCTAAACTTACCAATCGTCGGTCTGAATTCCTCCTCCTGGCCTACCTGAGCGTTCAAATCTCCTATGATGATCTTGACGTCGTGGCTTGGGCAGCGGTCGTACTCGCGTTCGAGCTGCGCGTAAAATGCGTCCTTGTCATCATCAGTACTTCCGGAGTGTGGGCTACGAGGTACGTATCCCCCGCGTAAAAAAACTTGAGTGTAACTATTATTACTAACCGCTATGCAAAATATTCAAAATATTGTAACTAAATTGATGCATTATCGTGACATACAAGTATACAACACATCTACATCATACGTTTAAATTGAGCGACAATTACTTGAGTTCGAGTTAGAATAAAATTTTCAGAAACTGTTCAACATTTTGTGGGACAAAGATGAACAGTCAATTCATGACAACAAATGGGACTGCTAGGTATGCAAGTGGGGACTGCTTAGTTCCTAGCCAAATCGTTCACAGTGAATATGGGACCAAAATGTATCTCTAAAAGAAAACGTGAGTGATATTTGGTTTTGCCACGTAACCGTATCCCACGTCAGGCCCGTACACAAAGGAAGGTTTTGGGTGTTAATCCACATCCCCCATTACCGACGCTTCTTATACCACGCGCCCCTTCGCTTTTTGCCAAAATCGGGAAAACCCCTCCCTTGGCGCCACTTCTGTGCACGGGCCTGTTTTAAGTTAATGTGTATTCAATGTCTCGCGACTACTAAAATGCGCTTCTACAATAAAACCAGTAAGAGTTTAGAGCTTTTTGAAACACAAATCAAGTTTGCTTTCACATTATACACATGTGAAAGGGATTAGAAGCCACTTGACAGAAAGAACCTTTTGTACAAATAATATGCCCAAAGAAGCCAAACCACAAAAGTGATCAATCGAACATCTTTGTTCAATGCTCATCCCAGAATGCAGATAGGGGAAATCAGCCTCAGGAAAAGGCACATCAATCTTTTTGTTTAGCTAAGCTAATTTCCTATTCAGATTAGACATCCTTCAAGTGAAGTATGGGAGAGAAAGGACCCCGGTACGCAAAACAACGTGAATCCGACTTTCACTTTTCCATCGCTTGAAAGCATATTGGTAATCTAATAGAATCGGTTCGTTTCCAACAATGCGTCACCAGAATGCGTTGCCTTGAAATTGATGAGATTTCCACCCAACATATCTCCCCAGCTCGAACTCCATTTGGGACAGCGATCCAGAATCGAAAGCGTAGGCAAAGAGTTTTCCACTTAATTACAAACGAATGAATATAAACGATGCGAGCAATTGCACCCCGTCTGGACGATTGTCAATCGATTTTCTCCCGACCTGTGTTGGACGGAAAGTGAAATGAGTCAGATCCCCACGTTGATTTTTTTTTTCGCCCTGTCTGTCCAGCTGAAAGAGATTATTCATCAATTTCACTTTTAGCTGTACTAGTACAATGCTAAAGGGTCTCGGGCATTGATGGTGACGCCGTTGATGACCAGCATGATTAATGACCATACTGGGGCTTGGGCATTGGTCCATGGTGCAGCCAGCCATGAAAACTCAAATTAATCCTCGTTTCATTTTCCCACACCTTCGGGACCTTTTCCAGCGGTGTAGTGTACAACTGAAATTTGGCATGAAAATGCTTGAAAATTCAAACAAAGCACTCTACATAGGTAAAACCAAAATGTAGGAAGATGCAACTGTGATAGACCAACAGTTCAAAAACGAATAATTTTGTGGAAATTTTCCGCAACAACAATTTTTCAATATTTTGGCCAACATTCAATCTAACTTTCGCATCAAACATTTTGCCATATACTAATGAGCTTCGGTGGGGATAATCAAAATTGTGCCCTAACCTGCGACACCTATGGACAGAACGAAATGATTGTCCAATGCCACAGGTTGCTCCACTGATTTGCACCGTCTTTCCCCTACAACACAAAGCATCAATTCCAAATCTAATAAAATCCTAATCTAGCACACTCATTCGAGAGCATCGCTCAAGCGACAAAGCACCGAAACGAGTGTCCTTAAGTACCTTTCGGAAAATTTTATTATAATTGTAATTTTTTAATTCAAACTGCGCGACCATTTCGGATGGAAGCAATGGCAAGTGGTCGTAAAAATCCTCTCAAAGTGAGTTTTTTGTTTGTTTCATCCACAGACGGTAAAAAGTGTACTCCACTAAAATAGAGAAAGAAAGGGAAAAAATAATTATCAACAATGATACTGTCATTTTTTATTTCCACTTCAACTTACAGCAGCGCTGCACTGCACACACAATAGGGCTGTCCTTCAGATGTTGATGACACAAAGGAAGGATTACTGTGAATGAAATTAAAATAAAGCAAAGAAAAAAAAAAGAAGTAAAAACAGCGATCCAGGGAAGAAAAAGAAATTAAACTCTTTTTGATTGCGCTTTCCTTAAATTAATCTGATTTTGGCGGATGACGGCGAAGAAAAAACAACCGGCGAGGTGGAAAATCTGCATTTGATGACCGAGCGTTACGGGCAGAACTCGATAGAGGTTTGAAAAGAATGTGAATCTTCTGAAAATAAGTGATGATTCACGTTCAATGTTACTTTTCGGCATCCTAGCACAGTGCAAGAAATGAATATAGATTGAAGCTGTCCATGTACCACGTGGATTTTTTTTCATACTTTCCTCCCCTATACAGTACCGAGTTAATGCAGGGATCTTGTGTGGTGAACCTCATTTCCCGTTTAACTCGTGGAATTGAGCATGGAAAACAATTTAAACAAAAACCGAAATCAAACAGGAGGAATTGGTAGTGGCGAGGCTAACCCGTTCCTAAGAAATGGTAGAGGAAGCAAGAAGCTGCACACGCAGCTTCAGCGTGGAAGCTCCGATCCATTCCCCGGCAAGCCAGCCGGTGGAGATAGTGGAAGGAGCGTGGTTGATGAGGGCCATCAACCAAAAGAGAGAAGGACTTCCCGCGATCGAGGTGGCTGAGCAGCAGCTTGGCAAGATCATCGACTTTGCGACCACGAAGTCCAACATAAGTAAGGACCTGAAAACGGCCCTGTTGCGACTTCGTAAGTCGATGGACGATGCCGAGCAGATCCCATGAGACTCGTGAAGACTGTAGCAGCGGCGGACGGTGAAAGTAAAGGTTACGAAGTCTACCCAGATGGAGGCCTTCGCTTTCGCAGGAAGTCCAAAAGGTATGGCGGGTGCGACTGCTCGTGATAAACACTCGCAAAAGTGGGTAAGGGTAGGAGCTAGTTTGCGGTGCCCGCAAGGCTAGAAAGATACTAACCTCGAAGGTCGGCAGTAATGCTGGCAAGTCGGACCCCAGCCAGGCGTCCCGGAAAGCTGGGAAGGATGGGCCTGAAAAGGCTGGCCCTTACCAGATGGAAGGAAACAGGGGGATGCGACCGTTGTTATGCACTCACCAACCACAGAGTAGAGTGAACCAAGGGAAGGATCCCCCTGGACAAAAGTTGAGCGCATGAGGAAACCGACGTGCGCAGTATCAGACGTACTCGTACAGGCGAGATGATCCTGGAGCTGAAGGAACGCAAGGGCGCCGCCTACAAAAGTTTGGCGGAAAAGGTCCTTGGCGAAGAGGTAGAGGTGAGGGCTCTCACACAAGAGGCCACTCTGAAGGTGAAAAACCTAGACGACGTCACCGAAATGGAAGAGCTCTTCACAGCATCGCAGCCGTTAGGCTATGGAAGAGGTCGACAGCTGGACACAGGTAGCTTTGGTTCAAGGGGGAGGATCAAGGTAGGCTGGTGGATATGTCATCTGACATTCCACGAGCCACCGGAGGTTTGCTTCAGGTGTCCGGAACCAGTACACAAGTATGGGACTGCAAAGGCCCTGACAGAAGCAAACTGTGTAGCAGATGCGGCGCCGAAGGCCATAAGGCACAAGGCTGCACGAGTCCACCCATATGTCTGATTTGTACCGGGAAATCCGTGAACAACAGGCATCCAACGGGTGGCCCAAGGTGCCAAGGTTACCTTGGCAGCTGAAGCTGAAACACTGTAACGCAGTTCAGAAACTGCTTTATTAGGCGGTTTCTGGGTGGGGACGGATATCATAGCTGATATATATCGAGTACCTGTCCACAACGGCAACTGGGTCGTGGATGGGTCCAGAAAAATAACGGCGATATGGACGACGGGTAAATACCCCATCCAGGAGTTGGTGTCTACTACCTATGAGGGCTTCGTGATCGCCAAAGTAAACGGAGTCTTCTTCTGTAGCTGTTATATGTGCCTCCGCGGTGGTCGATGGGGTAGTTTACGCAGATGCTGGACCGTATGACAATCGTGCTAACAGGCCGAAGGCTGGTGATATTGGCGGGTGACTTCAACGCCTGGGCCGTGGAATGGGGAAGCCGATTCACGAATCAGCGGGGTCAGATCCTATTAGATACACTGGCCATACTAGGTATTGACCTGGCTACCAATAGTACCAAGAGTACCTTTAGTCGAAACGGTGCGGAGTCGATTATTGGCGTAACTTTTTGTAGTCCTGGCCTAACAAGTAGTTTGAACTGGAGAGTAGACGATAGCTACACTCTCAACGATCACCTGGCGGTTCGCTACAGTATCGACTACAACAACAGCAGGCAGCGGATATAGGAAGAGGCGGCTAAGCGAAGGCCAAGCCCAGTCTTGTAAACATTCGACACTTTTCACTATCTTCATTTCGTTGCCGCAGTCGGGTGTCAGCTTGCTTTGTTATAATTGTGCGCAATGATCATGAGAAAGGATCAAATCAATGTCGTCTGACACGATGACATTTGTCTAATTTTAGCTTTATGCATAGATTTCAGTCAATTCCGACTATGAATGTTACTATTATTGTATTCTTGCTTGTTGGTCTGAATAAGACACACATATGGCCAACACAGCTCATCTTATGGAAGAAGACAAGAATAACAAAAGCCGAACCGTCTCCCGAAGACGCTATCGTGGTCAAGTGCATTCGCTTGACATTTTTGTTCCGTTTAGTAGCTTGATTGCTCGTGTTGCGAATGTCGGAGACAAAGGGGGTCGAATATCAACGGAAAGTTGTCAAAGACTGTGATCTCTAGCTGGACTGGCCAAGTCCTCGCAGGTAAAGACATAATATTTCGATGAAAAGGTATTTAGGGAAGCGCACCACCGTGAGCGAAACCTACTTGGTTTAGACGGCGACGAACTTGTAGTGGTCACCTCGCGTGCGTGCGATGTGACCATGTCTAGGCGAGTCCACCCTAGAAATGTGAGGCCACCGGCTGAGTGGTGGACTAAAGCGATTGCGGACCTGCGCTGGGCCTGCCTACGGGATAGGAGGCGGATGCAGCGAGCATGATCTGAGGAAGAGCGAAGCGAACGGCGGGTGGTGTTCGCCTCTGCAAAACCGAGACCGCTCAAGACCGAGATAAGAGCAAGCAAAAAGGCCTGATTCGAGGCCCTCTGTCAGAGTGCCAATGCGAATCCGTGGGGCCTACAGGATCGCGATGGCCAAGACGAGAGGTGTAATGGCTCCTACAGAGCAATCTTCAGAGACGTTGAATGGGTCCATCGAGGGGCTTTTTTCGCGCCATGATCCTAGTCCTTGGCCGCCTTTCGTAGGATAACCGGGGACTGGGGATGGCGATGAGGAGAGGGTCGCCGTTGTGGAACTTGCGGGGATAGCAAAGTCTCTTAGCGTAGGTAAGACCCCAGGTCAGGACGGAGTTCCAAACCTGGCCTTAGTAGCTATTGCATGTTCAGGTCTGCTATGCAGAAATGAATGGACGAGGGAGTTTTCCCACATGTTTGGAAGCAGAAGAGCCTGGTTCTACTGCCAAAGACGGGGAAACCACCCGGAGCGTAAAAGGAAGGGGATTCACTACTGTGCAGTAGTGACTGTGCATGTAAGAAACGTGTGCAATAGTGGATGTCTGGGAATACCAACTGCAAAACCATTAGGTCTTTATTCCACGTAAACTCCTTAGTGTTGAGTAACAGGAAAGCCTGAGTATGAGCAAAGACGACCACACAATTCGTAGTGTCTACTCCGTGATAGACCAGAACAGTCGAAGTTGCGCAGGAGCAGTCTTGTAAACATTCGACACTTTTCACTACCTTCGTTTCGTTGCCGCGGTCGGGTGTCAGCTTGCTTTGTTTCATTCGAGCGCGCTACTTCTTACACACAACACGAGCGGCAGAACGAAGATCAATAAACAAAAAAGTGGATCAAATCATCGTCGTCTGACACGATGACATTTGTCTAATTCCAGCTTTTTGCAAGATTTCAGCCTATTTTGATTATGTTTGGTATAATATTAGTTTATTCGTGTGTGATAAATCGATTACGACACATAAATTTATCCAAAACAGCTCTCTTTATGGGAAAGACAGGAATAACAAAAACCGAACCATCTCCCGAAGACGCAATCGTGGTCAAGCGCATTCATTCGACATTTTTGTTCCGTACAGTAGTTTGATCGCTTGTGTTGCGAATGTTGGAGACAAAGGCAGCCGAATATCGACGAAAAGGTGTCAAAGACTGTGATCGCTAACAACACAGAGAACAGACATCCAGGTTAGAACAAATTTCATTCGGAAAGTAGTGTAAGGATTTGAATCTTTACTTGAGTGTGGTTGCAAACCAATACACGATGACAACACTAACGCCACCAAACACCATATTGCCACAGTCAGTGGTGAATTGAAACATTTCAAGTGGTGAATTAAATTAGTATGGGAAATTAACCGATTGCAGCGCCACGCTATTGCCACTTGTGTTGCCGATTTCAAATTCCTTACACAGTTTCGGCACTGGACTTGGATGTCTGTTCTCTGTGCTAACAAGACTGCGCAGGAGTTCAACAAACAGAGCTCAAAAGCAGTTTACCGTTTTTAATGTGCTGCACCTTCGAGAATTCCTAACTTTATGAGGGCAACAATGGCAACGGCCACGTCCTTACGGTCATCGAGGAAAGGAGGAATGTTAGTATGACGTGCGTTGCTTCTACAGACCAAAATCAACAGGCACTTCAAGGCGTTTCAAGCCGTTCAGAAGATTTCAGAGTGGCTTTGGGGGATTTCATAGGTTCTTAGGTGAATTTCACAGGGGTTTTAAAGCGTTTCTAGACGTTTCTTCTTAAGGAACTTTCCCAAGTAACAATTCAAAATCATTAATAAGCATGTCAGTTGATTAAATGTGCTACAAAGGCGCCGACAGTTGTACAAGAGTTTATGTTGAACAAAATGGCGAATAAATGTTTCATGCAGTGGAAACTGCACGTTAGTTAAACATATTTCTGCTTATTGAATAACCAATGGTATAAAAGTTTAAAAACAGTTGCTTAAGTATTGCCATCATCCGTCCAATAGTGCTCTAATAATGATAGAATACAAGTTGCTTCCAACGTATTAGATGCCGTTATTCTACATCAGATCTTCAGTGGAACAAGTAGCCTATTTAAAGTTTAACAACTTTTGCTTGATCATTTTATTCAACTACACTGATATAGCTTAACAACAAGATATTACCATGTTTCTTTAATACAAATGTTACACTTTTATTCAAGCAATGTTGATTAGCAGTGGTACTGTGTCACTTAATTATCGTTGTTCGCCATGCCCCTTTTTGTAAACACGATTGCTGATTAGGAGCCTAAAAAGAGCAACCGCGGCTACAAGCTTGAAGACCAAAAAAAAACTTCATGCAGCAGCTCTAAATATCACACTCTTCACACTTTTGAAAAACATTCTGACCCACCTTTTACACTACGCTCCAACGACAGCAGCATCGGCAACAAAAACACCAGAAAATGCAACTGCAGTGGATCCTGGGCGGCTCCTCTCTTTGGTATTGACGAGGTAGATTACCCACCAAGGTGGCACCGGTCAAACCGGGCTCAGCTTCCTAATGTTCTTATTTCCAGCTGATTGGAGATATACACAATCGTTGCACATTTTCCTCTCGACACAAAACAGGACCGGTGAAAATAAAACAAATAAGTTCACTTGTTTGGGCGTTTAAATGCGTTTAAATGAAAAAAAGTTCGAAGAGTCACCAATCTTACAACACAACACCGTGAATTACTGACACGTTGTAAACAAACAAACTAATTAGCATGCATGCCTTATGATTCAACGTTGCGGTTACAATTATTCAAACATTGATCAACTTCAATGTTTATGAAGGCAATTAGTTGAATAAAATATGTAAGCAATGTTTAAGCAGCATATGTACGGTAATGTATTCGACTTAGGAATTGAATATTTATATACTGCTTTAAATCTGCCGATTCATGTAATTCGGATTGAAGCAGAGCGGATGCAGACGAGTGTGAACCCAAAGATCCAGAGTGCGAGTCTTTCCATTGATGTGATTTGTCCCATAAAATGTAATAAAATAAAGATGTTGGGGGTACATAATCAGAGAGAGCTATTCCAGACACAAATGCAGAAATGTTGAAAGTTAAATCATTTTCTCATTTTATTGTTACATGATGTAACATGATGTTGAAGAAACGTTTAAGAATCGTTTTTGTAGCAATTATAAAATCATATCTATAAATAGAAATAAATTTCGTAAATTTTATCACGGCTCCAGCATGTTTTGATTGTATTATGGTGGAATAAATATCGAAGAAAGCTTGTTATTATGAGCTATGCTGCTAGTGCACAATAACGGTTTCTAAAACCATTCTTAAATTATTAAACAAATAGCGTCATACAACATTGTTTAATAAACGTTGAAGTAAAGTTTATGATGTTTGTGTAAATTACTGATGGTTCTAACGTTGAACAAGAGTTTCACAATCGATGTACGACCATTGGATAAACTTTCATTTCATCGTGCTTATAGAACGGTTGACGTTGAATAAATTCTCATTTTTGGGCGAACAAGAGTTGAAGAACAGTTTCATTTTAAAATTATTCAAATATAATACGACTTCCAGTTTAATAACGTTGCTTTGAGAAACATTTCTTAAAGCAAAAATTGTTTCTTGGGTTGATGCTGCAGGATACCACAAGCGCTTCCAGCTTTGATGGGCTTTATGGGCTCTTAGGAGAGTTTTAGAGGTTTCATGGAGAAGGCATTTCATTTAACGCATTGGTATGCTTCAAGGCGTTTGACATGGTCTCAAGTGTGTTCAGCAGAGGTTTAAGGACCGTTGAGGCATTTCAATGCGCTTCAGGTGTGTTTCAGGACGTTTCATGAAGTTCCAAAAGTGTTTAAGGGGGCTTTACAGACTCTCAGATGAGTTTCATGCGGGTTTCAAATGCGTTTCAATGCGTTTAAGAGCGTTTCAGGAAGTTTCACTGAGATCTTAGGGAGCTCTATAGGCTCTCAGGGGAGCGTTACGGTCTCAGAAGGAGTTTCAGAGGCGTTTCAAGGTGTTTCAATCCGTTTCAGGGCGTTTCAAAAGTGTTTTAGGGGGCGTTATAAGCCCTCAGGTGAGCTTAAGGGGGATTTGAAAGGCGTTTCATAAGTGTTTTAAGCGGATTCAGAAGGACATTATAACGTTCCAGATTGATTATGCTCCAGCAAGGGTAGATGGACACACAGGCTCGTACCGAGCATGTCAAAATGGACGTCCATGGCCCATGACGAGGTGAAATTTTACTTGACAGGTGGTATTTGCACAGGTTCGGACATACAGGCACCACCCGCGTGTCCGGAATGCGCGGAGTAATATTATTAAATTTTGTTATCTGGAATCTATTATTTTTTACAAATGAATGTATGTATGTATGTGTGTAGAGAAAAATAAAGGAAGTAATTAGAACAATAAAGTGCGAATTAGAAAAGGTAGCTATTAAATCACCAGCTTCAATCAACTGGGTAAAAAAAACCTGGATCGAACAATATTTAAGTAAAGTATTCAATAAAGGTTATCAATGCCAAACGAAACTCTAAATTCAAGCGTACTGAGCTCCTTATACGCAACTTGCAACAATATTTTGCATGCTTATACAAGGCAGCATCACATCCTGCCACTTAGCTCTAGGGGACCCTAATAAAAATATCACTCCCTCCTAAATCATAACAACACTCCCACGTCTTCTTCCGCATTTCACATTTGAATAATAATCCAATAAATTTCCTTCCGCAATTATTAGCTTTTGCATCATTATCAATCCCCATCTTTCCAGCGTGCGCTGAGGAAAAAGAAGCATCATGCTGCCTCTCCAGCGTCGTCTTCGGCGACTGTCGACGTCAATCCGGAATACCTTTATTAGCCGAACCATAATCGCAATCATGGTAATCATCAAACACTGAGCGGAAGGTACGTTAGGGTACTTAGGAATGCTCGACTCGACGTTGTTGGCTACATTCACTGACATAAGGAGTCATCCCATCTTCTGTTCTTCGTGGTTTGGCTTTAGCTGCTGGTATCAGGGATGATATTTTATGCATAATAATAATGAAAAATTTTCTGTGGGTTAGGAATTTGTTTCATCAGACATGGGGCGATAAATCTATGGACTCTGTAAGTATAGCATAAATACAAATGTCTTTGAAGGGAGTATGTAGTAAACAAATATTTATCTGTCAAGGTTTGTTGTAGTTACCGAGCGTTTTTGAGTAAGTTACAAGCCAAGTAAATTATTTATTTTTGAGAGGTAGACGACATTGTGTTTTCTTATGGTAGAGACTAATATCAATGTGATGCCTTATTACAGAACTGTGTCAACTGTAGTTACTGTACTTCACGTTCCGGTGATCAAAATACTAACATCTAAGCCATGTAATTTAAGCTATGAAAATTATGTTTTTAATTTTTCGCATTATTCACATTTTAAACCTAAATATATAAGCATATGAGGCCTGCGTTTCCTGCGCTATTTATGTGTTTGACGAAGTCATGCTTCCACCTTTCAATCAGCCTACATTGATTGGTCACAAGCATTTCGCCCTTTTCAAAATAGCCTGTCCTTATCAAACAACTTCCAAACTGTGAGTGACTGTTCGACTGGCTAAATGTATTCACCAGAACTAGAAAAATAAACCTAATTTCAGTTTCCGTTCACAGCCAAAGATAAATAGTGACAGCAACCACAAATAAGATACGATTTCAGTTAGTCAGGCACAGGCATTTGCTGTAAAGCTAGTCATACTCGGGGTAACAGACAAGGATCTGGCATCTTTCGTCTCGACACATAAAAGTATGTGTTTATTTTGCAATATCGTTATCCTGGCTGGGCCTCCCTTACCATTCCCATGTCAACACATAATAGTAAGTGAATTTACTCCTCTTGCTATAAAGTTGGCGGTCGAACTGGTGGCCCTTTCACTCACATTTCTGTTTCCCTGCTGTGTCTATCTTTCACCCTGCTGGAGAAAAAAAAATCTCTGTTGAGTACACATTTTCTTTGGGTTGTGAATGGGAAAGGTTCTACATGGCACAAAATATTTTTTAAATAGGAAAGGACGGACGCCAGTCGGAGTTCCATTTGTTGCCGATGATGACGATGATGGTTATGATAAGAGCTTTTACCAGTTGAACGTACGGAACAGGAGAATAAGGCAATTCCACAATCAATGTGAACGACATCGCTAGCATACAATTCGGAAAAGTGAAAATATTCCCCAACCGATTGGATGAATCCTCCTGTTGATACAGTTAATGTCGATATCCTGGCGAGTGCTGAGGAGAAAGTGCGCCACTGCGGCAGAGAGGCATCTTGATTGAGTACCGCAATTTTCGACTGAAAATCAAAACAAACACAAAACGTCGACGTCTCAGTTTCGGTTTGTGACTCCTGGAGGATTATACAGATAATGTGAAGAGGATCTCGTTCTGTATGCGCTCCCCTTACCTCACTACTCGTGTCTTGTCTGTGTGCTCTGATTCTCAGAGCTCTCAGACTTACTGTTCAGAGGATTTGCTGTATGCTGTGTGTATGGTTTCATTCAAGAGGAAAGGTTGAGAAACGCCTGTTTGTGTTTACATTGAAACTGGAAAATTGATGTTTTTAATTAAAATTGAGGTTCCGACAAGTGGCCTTTTAGAACATTTCTTTCATGCGAAGGATTTGTTTGGTAAAGTGATTTACAGATATGACTTGTTGATATATTTTGTTAGCTGGCATTAAGTTGACCACTGAGGTCCATTATAATGGTCCAAATTTATACCAGTTCTAAGAATTCAGAACGTCAGAAAGAAACCAAATTCCGTTTAATTGCATCGGTACCTATACATAGGGGAATTAGGGGCATAATGGACACCCGGGGCGAAATGGACACCCCTGTTTTTGCCGAAACCGTTGACTTTTACGTTAAACTTTTAATGCATACAGTGTATCAAACAATTGTCCGTACAGAAAATTTTTCATCAAAATAATTTTTCATTCAAATGTTCATAACTTTTTTGTGCGTCAATAAAAAACGCTGAAATTTTGACCAGTCATGTATCATATATTGAAGCTCCATTGGTAAAAGTTTTAACAAGATCGAATTAGTTTTCTGAAAGTTATAGTACTTTTAGAAAGTTTGATGGTTTTTTTTTAACAAAATTTCAATACTCTATATCTCAAAGAATATTGGATGAAATATTTTCAAACTTTTTTTGGGAAAACCCTAACATATGAACATTTAATAAGCAATCTTGGAAGGGTTAATTTGTTCACTACAAAAAATATGAAAAATATGTTTATGTAGTTGGCGATGTTTATAAATTTACCATATTTTACACATATAATCTGCCAAACGTTTCCCACTAATAACAGTGCAATAATTTAACATAAAGTGCATAGGACTTACTCTGTATATGTGGTTTAGTAGGTCCTATATAAAAATATTACATTAAGAAAGTTTTAAGAGGTTGAAAACACTTGGCAGTTTTATTGATCAAAATATACTAAATTTCCAAATAATACTATGAACACAGACAAACAGACGTATCACTTGAAACAAATTGCGATAAAAATTATCGTCACGAAAACATAATCGCCCAATGCTAACCAGGCTGTGTTACGCAAACTACTCTGTAGGTGGCAGTAGTGAGCAAACGTCAAACAGGAGCAAAAACGATGCGAGCGCCGTAACCGAGCGATTTGCGAACTACAAAATATTTGAACTAGCCGCTAAATAGGGTAACGATGGAAAGTGAGTAGAGTGAGACGTCTGTTTGTCTGTGCTATGAACATATATGGATTTTTCATATTTTTTGTAGTGAATATAAAACTTCAAACAAAGCTGCATATGAAAACCTTAGATATACGCTGTAACACAACAAAAAATGAAAAAGTTTCATAAAGTACAAATTGAGATATAATATAAAATCTTACAAGTTTTGCTAAAAGTACTATAAGTTTCAGAAAACTTATTCGATCTCGTTCAAAATTTTACCAATGGAGCTTTAATATATTGTTCATGATTGGCCAAAATTTCAGCGTTTTTGATTGACGTATAAAAAAGTTATGAACATTTGAATGGAAAAATTTTTTGACGAAAAAAATGCTGTACGGGCAATTGTTTGATACACTGTAAGTATAAAGGAACAAGTCATGGTTCTATTTTTCAAAAGAACCATTTATATTGCTCCAAAATAACCAAAATATTATTGAAATTGAAATATGTTTTTCATATGGTGAAATTCTTATAATTTCGAAGCAGCTTCAAATAAGGTATAACGAGTGTTAGAGTGTGTCCACCATAAAACAAGTGAATTGTTACCTTATCTACATGTATACAAAGATTTAGCAATGGATGAAGTATTTTATTTTTGATCAGAATTAACTAAGAATAGCAATTTTATTATTGTAGTCCATGCGGGGCGAAATGAACATTAGCATACGAATGGATTTACGCGTATTGCATACTGTTAGGCGTTTTAGAGTTTGGAAAAAATCAATCCGATTATTTTAGTCTAATGTTTATTCAATAACCTTTGATGTTATGTAAACTCGTCTAAGATGTTACATCTGTGGTATTTATCTCCATAAACAAATTGCCTTAACTGGTCGATGTAATCAAAGAATTAGCATAAAACATATAGGGGTGTCCATTATGCCCCGATGGGTGTCCATTCCACCCTGTACCTTTCCTGCCAGCCCTGAAAAACACACGGTTTACAATTCGTAATTTTTTCGCAATAAATACGTTCTACCTGCTGTAAATGATTGAAAGACGTAGGAAACAAGTTAAAGTTGTAAGTCAACTGATTACCGGTCAAATTGATCACTGGGGTGAAATTGATCATTCGGGTAGGGGGATTAGGGGCATAATGGACACCCGGGGCGAAATGGACGCCCCTGTTTTTGCCGAAACCGTTGACTTTTATGTAAAACTTTTAATGCATAAGTGTAAAGGAACAAGTCATTGTTCTATTTTTCAAAAGTACCATTTATATTCCTTTAAAATAACCAAAATATCATTGAAATTGAAGTATGCTTTTCATATGGTGGATTTCTTATAATTTCGAAGCAGCAGCAAATAAGGTATTACGAGTGTTTGAGTGTGTTCACCATAAAAACAAGTGAATTCTTAGCTTAACTACATGTATACGCAGATTCAGCAATGGATGAAGTATTATATTTTTGATCAGAACTTATTCAAAATAGCAATTCCAGTGTTGTAGTCGATTCGGGGCGAAATGAACACTGGCAATTATAAATGGATGTACGCGCGTTGCATACTGTTAGGCGTTTTAGAGAGTTTGGAAAAATCATTCCGATTATTTTAGTCTAAAATTTATTTAATTAACTTTGATGATATGTAAACTCGTCTAAGATGAAGTATTATATCTGTGGTATTGATCTCCGTAGGCAAATTACTTAACTGATTGATCTTATCAAAGATACAGCACAAAATATGCAGGGGTGTTCATTATGCCCCGATGGGTGTTCATTTCCCCAAAAAACAAACGATTTACAATTCATTATTTCTTCACAACAATGACATTCTACCTGCTGTAAATGATTGAAATACGTAGGAAACAAGTTAAAGTTGTAAGCCAACTGATAATATGTTAAGTTTTTGTCTGTTATACAGGCCTAACATACTCATTTGCTTAGGGTGTCCATTATGCCCCTAATCTCCCTACCACATTGTAATTCCATACTAACGTCGTAATGATCTTAAACTTACGTCATCTGGTTCGTAGATGTCTAGAGATGAGTTTAGACTTTTAATTTTTTAGAAAAAAGTTAGTTTTGCCTTATTTTTTAAGGAATTTGCAATGTATTTCTCATTTAGCTGAAATCATTGTTACTAAACAATCGATTGCTAATAGGACTTCCCGTAAATTCTCTCTTTTAACATTTTTGTGGAGCCTTGGTTGGGAAGTTATGTGGCTAATCAGAACATGTCGTAGGTAAAAAAAAGTTCATTTTATGATTAAATAGTCTTTTATGGTGACAGAAGCTACCCACCATGGGTGCCTCTTTCATTATAAACAGGCAGTGAGACGATACATCACGTCGAAGCTGGGTATTCCGGAAAACAGTACGGAATACTTGGCTTACCGTTTATTTATGCAGCTACCTCATCTGCCCTCTGAAAAAATACGAGAAGGGTTCCAATTAATCATGGCGCACTTGAAAAAGACATTCAACTCCAACAACGTGACAAAATTTGGCAGTTACTTCCAAAAGCAATGGTTGCAAAACGTGGGTCCTCACCTATATTCATCGTATAGAGTGAGGACCACGTGCAACAATGCGGCGGAATCATACCATGCGAAAATGTTACGATTCTTAGGAGAAACTCCAAATATTTGGGTTTTTACAGGTTTGTGTGTATATCATTTTAGTACACTGATATAAAATGTGTTGTAAACCTACCGATTCCATAGAAAATCAATAACCACAGACAAACAGGCGTAACACTTTGAACATTTTTCGATTCACATCATAGTCACGGAAACATATTCGCCCATTACTAAAATCACTGAGTTTGACCGACCATGAACTAGATGGCGGTAGTGAACAAACGTCAAACTTGAACAAAAATGATGCGAGCGCCACGGATGGACAGTTGGCCAACCATCAAATTTTTAAATAGTTCATTAAATCGGTGTACGATGAGAATAATTAGTTACGTCTGTTTGTCTGTGCAATAACCGTTATATATGTGTGTTTAAATAGAGTAGAAGTTTGATAAAATAGACGTTCAATAACTGCAACATGTTAACGTATCTGCTCGATTTATTTTTCTTTTAATACCTAGTATTTTTTGAACCAGACTTTTATTGGCCTTTTGACAAGAAAAGTTTAAAAATCCGTCACCATGGGAAATTCAAAAGCAGTTTCTCTATCATTGCTGAAATGTTTAAATTGAAATTATAATATCAATGACGAATCCAAATGTAATATGTTTGCAATCAAAAACTATTCGTCTGTTTATCTGTGCTCTACATATCGAAACCATCAACAAATGAGTTAAATTCGCATTCGCATCGTGCTAGGAGCGCGGGTTCGATTCCCGCCGCAGCTTTCAGGAAAAGTTTTCGGCTGCGCCACTGGGCGTTGCATGCTAGTCCGTTGTCTAATGTCGTGCTTCCTTCAAAGAGCGAAAAGCTCACTGGAAGTACTAAACGTGTCCGTGTCTTTTTGCCTTTCTCGTACACTAAGTGTACTGGAAAGGCTATATGTTCACTCCAAAAATGACTTTTGATAGAAGGCCCGGAGGGTCGACTCACATATACCAATCAACTCAGCTCGACGAATTGAGGTGATGTCTGTGTGTGTGTATGTGTGTGTGTATGTATGTGTGTATGTGTACAAAAAAAAACTCACATCACCTTTTGGCAGTAAACCTCAACCGATTTTAATGACCGACGGGTCATTCGACGCGGAATCTGGTCCCATTGTTTCCTATTGAAAATGGTTCGGATCGGTCCAGCCATTCCGGAGTTATGGCCATTTAGGTGATCCGGACCGGTACCCTTGGAAGGGGCCAGACATGAATATGCAACAAACCCATGCATGCGGCACATCAAACAGCGGAATTTCCGATAACCTAATGAAAGGTTAGCAGGAAAACAGTATCAGACCATATCTGAACCGGTAGTGTTCCGGAACCGGTTCCGGGGGGGGGGGTCCCGACGGAAGTGGCCAAATATAAAAGAGAACCAAACCCATGCATGCGACATATCAAACAGCGGCATTTGCGATAACCTGATGAACGGTTAGCAGCAAAATAGTATTAGACCATATATGAACCGGTAGTGTTCCGGAACCGGTTCCGGGAGTCCCGCCGGAAGTGGCCAGATATAAAAGTGAACCAAACCCACGCATGCGACATATCAAATCACGGCTTTTCCAATACCCTGATGGCCGGTTAATAAGGAAGTAGGCTCAGACCACATTGGAGACTGCCAGTTATTGCGGAACCAGTTCCAGGTGTCTCGTCGGAAATCGCCTTATATAAAAGTGAACCAAACCCATGCATACGACACACGAGAGCGCGGCTTTTTTGATAACCTAATGAAAGGTTAGCAAGAAACTAGTCTCCGACCATATCTGAACCGGTAGTGTTCCGGAACCGGTTCCGGATGTCCCACCGGAAGTGTCCAAATATAATAGTGAACCAGACTCATGCATACGACACATCAAACAGCAGCTTTTTCGGTACCCTGATGAACTGATAGCAAAAAAGTAGTCGCAGACCAAATTTGAGACAACAGGTCCTGTCCGGGAACCGATTTTGGGTGTCTCGTCATTAGTGGTAAAATATAAAAGAAAACCGAATCTACGCATGCGACACACCAAATCACGGCTTTTTCAATAACCTTATTGACAGTTTGTCAACAAGAAGTCTCAGACGCACATTTTGGAGAACCGGTAGTGTTGAAGAACAGGTAACGAGTGCCCCTCCCAAAAAGGGTAAAATATAGAAGTAAACCAAAATCATGCATGAGGCCATCCATCAAGTACGTCACGATTCTACAGAGAGAGGGGATTGTTAAAGTGAAGAAAATAGCCATATACAATATTATTTGGAACAACCAGTAGTGCCATGGAATCGGTTCCAGGTGTCCGCCGGAAATGGTTAAACGTAAAATTGAACCAAACTCAAGCATGCGGCACTTCATATAGTGAAATTATGAAAGAAAACAAAACCAATATTAGCAATAAATCAAATCGTGGCTTTTTTGATAGCCTGGTAAACGTTGGTTAATCTTACTGAATACTGAAGAAATAGTCAAAGTCTTCATATATGTAAAAGAGAATGAAATCGTAACCAAAGTAATCTCATCAAACCACACCATTTAAAATTCCTGTGGTGTTAATATAAAGTAGGATGGGAAAGTTATAATTTGATCGCATCTACACAGAATAAAGTTTTTCCAATCTTCTTTTGCGTCTAAAACTACTGTGCACATTTTGGTTCATCAGGAGGTCAAATTTTACATGAATCGTATTAAGCGTATAACTGTTCTCAGGATCGGCTTATGTCGACGTAAAGATCATGAGTACATGTTCAACGAGAAAGGCACTATCACCACTAGGTGGATTAATCTGGTTTTTTTTTTTAATTCATTGCCATTATTGTTTCAGATTCGATAATGAAACAATTGGCAGTTTTTGAAATTTGGATGGCGATGAATTAATTATATCTTTTTCAGATCATTTGACATGACATTCACATCAACTGATCGGTCTCCGACGTGTGTCAGTGGTTTCATTTAATGAATTGCAACAGATAAATGAGATGTATTAAATTATGTACATGTTGCAGTTATCAACCGTGTCCCGTAACGTGGGTAGATCACCTTATAATGGTGCGTTACGGCGTAAGATCTACCATAACATATTTTGATCTTGTATTTTTTTTAGCTTTGTTAATTTAAATGCAGAAAAATTCCAAGATCACGATTTGCTCTACTTTTTTTTTTTCTTTTACATGTTATGTTTTTCATTGTTAATAAACCATTTCTTTCAGGAGGATTCAGGTAATTTGTAATTATGTAACTGTTGTGAGCCTATCACCATTTGAAAATCTATAATTTTACTTTTTATTTCAGATTTGGAATCGAACACCCTACAAAGAATTAGGAAAGGAACCAGGCATCAACCAAAAATATTGAACTTTACCCTTCCACTAACATCCAAATTCCCGTGATGCCTAGGCCTGAAAGAATGTAGAGGTCTCTATGTACTTTCATAGGTGTCCAACTAATCTTCCTTCCCCATCCCTCAGCTGTCGCAAGGACGTGGCCAGGACAGCACTCGACCGTTGGAGGATTGCGTCAATCTTGTCTAAGAGTCAGAGATTAGTCCCAAATCTTTGTGCTTTGATAACGGACAGGAAAGATGCAACCCTCATAACAGCGATCCAGGGCTGTACCACCTACGAATTTGTGCGACTTGCTTAATGCTAATGCTAAGGGGCTGTCCATAAACCACGTGGTCATTTTTTTGGAACTTCTCTGATTTACTCCAGTCGAATTCAACCAAAGATGTGCTTGATTCATGCCTACACGATTGGCAAATTTCTTAAAACAATTCAAAACTTTGTACACTTTAGATGAAAAGAATTATAATGTGCATTTGCTTATGCATGTTGTATAATGTTGTCGGCATTATGGACCTTTATGGACTGTTTAAGTATTTGTGTTCGAGGATATCAATGGTGTATTGAAATCGATTCTGTTACATTCGCCCGAAAACCATTCGCCCGAATGACAAACGCCCGAATGACAAACGCCAGAATTCCATTCGCCCGAATAGACCATTCGCCCGAATAGACCATTCGCCCGAAAAGACCATTCGCCCGAAACGACCATTCGCCCGAAAGACCATTCGCCCGAAAGTCATACGCCAGAACGATTCCTTGCAATTTCTTAGAACAAGTTTTTTTTTCTGGTTTGTCATGATGAAAGTTTAGGACAGACACATGGTGTATTCAGTATCCGACCAATTGCAAGAACAGCTGGACTAACGCTAATAATATTCATATTAGCTTAGTTTGAAAGAACGGCCTATGTTTTGAAGAAGGCCTAATTGTTTGGGAAAATATTACACAATAGGACATTAACTGCTATAGTTTTCCCTCTTTCAAAATTTTTGGTTAAAAAATAAATAATAATAATAATAATAATAATTAACTGCTATAGCATTGTTGATGGAAAGGATAAAGACAAAACTTCAGCACAGAGTAGTCAACACTTTCAAGTTAATAGTGTTAACGACTGATCTACTCGGAATAACTACGTTTCGTTAAACGAACAATAATTGAAAAAATCCAGAAGTTGTAATGTTAAATAACGTCAAGGTTCCCCTTTACAGAAAACTTTAAAAGAACAGCTCATGATTGAAAGAAGGGCAAATTTCTGGTGAAAAATGACATCAAATTGAATTTAATTTCGTTGGAGCCTATTACCAAAAGAAGGGACAATTCCAATCAATTGGAATCAACAGCTATATTGCCGAAAATGTATGTAACAGAATAAGTCTTAAATCAGACTGTGTTCAAAGAAAGCAAAACCCTCCGACGAAAATTGTTGCAGATACTTTTAGTTGATAATAGCGTTCATCCATACGCGAGCACGACGCCAAAATTGATTTCAGAAAATTGTTTTCAAGATTATTATGGTTTTCGGGCGAATGGTCTTTCGGGTGAATGGTCTTTTCGGGCGAATGGTCTTTCGGGCGAATGGTCTTTTCGGGCGAATGGTCTTTTTGGGCGAATGACTTTCGGGCGTTTGTTACATTCGGGCGTTTGTCATTCGGGCGTTTTTCAATTCGGGCGAATGGTTTTCGGGCGAATGTGACAGAACCATTGAAATCATATGTAAAGGGTCCGTTGGTTCAGATTGCAAGTCGTTGTATGGTATCCCACGTAAGGCATCATTCTGAAAAGTATTCACATCTTAGTACAGGTACTCTTCGATATAACGTACAAAAAAGTTTTCTCTTTGTACTTTATATCGAAGTGTACGTTATATCGAAGCAGAGAAAAATTTAATATTTTTTATGCTAAAATTGATGTATTCGACGTGAAATTAATTCCAAATAATGATTTCGGTGAAATTCACAAAACCAATAATGAAAAGCTTGAGTTTTGACGAAAAAGTCATTTCGTTTTTTATGCTTCGATATAACGTACATTTTGCTTCGATATAACGTACACTAAATTTTTCCCCAAATTGCGCTTATTCTGGGTAACAAGGCTAATGCTGCAACGAAACATTGATTTGAGTGATTTCGTAGTTTATCTAAGGGTTATTCGTGGGAACAATAAAAATTTACAATGTTGTACGTTATATCGAAGCAAAATGTACGTTATATCGAATTCGCTATATCGAGGGTACGCTATATCGAGGGTACGTTATATCGAAGAATACCTGTACACCCATGCAGGAATTTTGCAGACAGATTTCGACAACTACAAAGGTCAATCGTCGTTTGGAAATCTGTGAATATATACTTCCTGAATGTATAGTCAATACCTACAATATCAGCTCTGTACTCGACGAAGTATTTTGTCTTTAATTTCTCAATTGTATGTATAAACGCAACACAGGCAGTACACAAAATAATGATTCATACTTTGGATACGCATCAGAAACTGGATTTTGTTTGGGAGAAATTTTTGAAATTCTAACTGAAAACAAAAATAGTTATTTTATATTCAAGTGTATTGATTTTGTTGCTATTGTGCCGAATGTTTTACAAGAACTGTCTGTTCCCCAGACATTAAAATTCATAAAACTGGACAATACTGTATGTAAGTATAAAAAAATATTTTGCAGCAGTATAGCTCATTATTGTAAGCTAAAATATACATTTGATGTAGATTGACTGATAAAAAATGTAAATAAAAGTATTTGTAATAAAAGTATTCAACGACTACACTCGGTATTAACATTATTTTAATAACTAAATTCAGGTCATATATTGACTGCACCCCTTCATTGCTTAAGGGAAAGATCGAATTTAAATAGTTTTAAACACAAAGATGTCATTTAAATAGTTGTGAATATAGGCGCCAACTTAGGGGGGGCAAGCATAGTTTTGCCCCCCCAATATTTGACGATTTTTCGATTTTCCCATACAAAAAATCAGAAAAACCCGGCTTTGCCCCCCCAATAATTTGACCAAGTTGGCGCGTCTGGTTGTGATGACTATATGTATCATATGTTACACTCCAACCATAGAAAAACGTTAAGAGATAGGAATTTTAAGTAATGGTATCGCAACAGTATTCATTATAATACAGATACAGGTCGTTATGGTTCACAAACCATAGTGAAATATAAATGTTCCATATTTATTATCGTGAAGATAAGCTCTGATGTTTAACTATATCTTTCTACATTGTTTGAATATGACCATAATATGAACGGTAAGTATAGTCCATACGGTGCAAGTTAAGTTCGAACCATTTTGCGAACAGTAGAATTCTATGCGGGTTACACTCGTCGAGTGTAGCACAAGCTGAGTATAGACCACTCAGTGACTCGACCACTCGTTGACTTGTCGAGACGAATGTAGCGTAATCCGGGGTATCATTGATCAGCGGGGTTACATTGATCGGATTGACCCACCTCATGAAATCTTCAAACAATTAATTTCAATTGAATCAGTTTCTGCTCGCGAATTCTGTTTCGTAATCTGCTATTACTTAGCTTTTAAATGAAAAGGAATTCATGAAAATTGAATTTCATAAACATTAAAATAAATCGATTTTTCTCTATCTGTGTTTCGTAAAGCAATGAGATACATTGTCAAACTTTCATGCTTGGTAGGAATACTAGATACATTATTGGGTTAGAAATCACTGTATAACTTCAATATGATATCCTAGAGTTGAATTTAGTAAACAAAACTTGTAGGATAGTGTTCTTTTTCTATATTGCGCATTTAGTTCATCACTAGACTGCGCACTCAGTCTTCATAAGTGCGAAAACGTTAATAAAAAGTACGCGATTGCATCAAATCCAGTTGATGTCTTCGGCGCACAAAATCTTTGATTTATGCTGAATAAGTGCTCTGAACACACCGAGTTGATTTGTTGCAATCGCGCACTTTTATTTACGTTTTTGCACTCTTGAAAACTCGTGCGATAGTCCAGTGGTGAACTAAATGCGCTGTACGATTTATTGAAAGTATGAGTCATAGTAAATTTGAGAACAGTTTTGTGGTCATATATACTGGTCATTTTTTTTCCGTGTAGCACGAATAACGCCTAAAGGTAGGCAATGGCTTAGGGAGTAGAAAGCCTACACGGAAAAAAAATGACCAGTATATATGACCACAAAACTGTTCTCAAATTTACTATGGCTCATTATAATGAAAATAACAGAAAATTAGGTCAAAAGAACCGAATTGTTGTAAAAAATACTATGCCTCCTACAAAAATGCGAAAGTGGGGCTGACTACATTTTGTAGTTAAACATACTACGCTTTTTATGGTAAAATATACCGTGTTCCTGGTGGAATTCACCTTGCGAGTTACTGACGTTGAACAATTCTACCATTATGCATCTTTTATTACCATGATTATTGTCAACTCAAGCGTGTTGTACCGACATTTTTCAGCTGACTATGTTTGCTGTGCGAATTTACTACAATCATGGTAATAACAAGTGCACCTGGTGAAGGAATAATTGTCGGCCATATTGTTGAAATGAAGATGCCATGAAACGTTTTACATTGCGTATTTTGAGTTTTGTTTTGTTAAATTTGAATAAAAAACATTAATATAATTAAGTGAGAAACAAGGTGGACATGTCACATACTCGGGTACATGCAGGCATACAGGTAGGTTAACATATTTGATGGGAAGCAGCTGAAAAACATTGAAAACATTTTCCTATTTGCTTGCAGGAGACCGCAGAAAGACAGTTTTAGCTTGCAGGAAGGCCGCACAAACTAGATCCGGAGTCTCGTTCTCTTCATTCCGGGTTTGCTCGTATTTGAGGTAAGAGCTTATACCATAATTAACAGTTAAGTCGAAAACTAAAGTGAAATTCTGTTTACAGAACTGCTCATCAAAAGTAAGACATCGGAGAACTTTCGGCGAGTGGAAACGGGATACCTCCCGATCCTCCTTTCCTGGATATTTTTGAAGCAAGCTACGATTGCGATTGATTGCGGTTTATAGATGTTCTTCCGGATTCGGTTATGCATAAAAACACAATGCCATTCGACTAGGCTAGTTTGTTCTTTTTTTTTTTTAATAAATAATCTGCATGTGCTAATTTGCTTTTTTATAATAGTTAGATGCTCTAGTTGTTGAAATAGGGACCAAATGTACAAATTTAGCATATTCATTTAGTAAAATTGTATACACCAAGGTCAAACGAATAAGCTAGGCATTTGGTCTCTATTTCAATAACTAGAGCATTTCGTTTACTTTACCATATATCAAAGAACACCGTAGTATAATGATTATTGAACTTGGTTAAATTTACCATGATTGCGGTATAATTAGTAAGCGCAATATTCGTTAACTTAACTATGTCTGTAGTAAAATCTGTACACTGCAAACATGGTAAAAAATACCGCAAAGCACACAATTTTGAATATGGTAAAAATGACTGCAAATTTGGTAAGGATAATCGCATCATATTGTCTGCTGAAAAACGTAGGTACATTGCGGTTAATTTAAACCCCTAAGATAGTATTTTCAACCGCAACATTTTTTTGCGTGTATAGAGCATTTAAATTCTGAAATACCTCAGAAACTACACAACTTGTAAAAATTTGGACAACATATTTAAAAAATTTAGTAAGTAAGGGTATTTTCAATACAAACGAAGATTGTTCACTTGGGTGGTCAATGTTACCTCAAATCAACGGAATCAAAAATTGGATTAAAAAACCTTGTTAAACATGCTTGAAAGTTTCACAATTTTTCAAACAGTTTAACACATATAGAGAGGGTCATCAGTACTTATTTTAAAAATATAAAACATGTAACTTTGAATTAGGTTCGACTGTAGAATGAACTGTTTTCGGGTGGCTTTTCAGTCTAGCGTAAAATCAAGACAAGTGCTCCTTGTTTAAAACATGTAACGTTTGCCTTAACAAAAGAGTTAACCAAGAAAAATCGAAAATTTTGATCAATGTTACCCTGGATTACGGTAACAGAAATTTGTTTACGCTATATCGAGGGTACGTTATATCGAAGAATACCTGTACACCCATGCAGGAATTTTGCAGACAGATTTCGACAACTACAAAGGTCAATCGTCGTTTGGAAATCTGTGAATATATACTTCCTGAATGTATAGTCAATACCTACAATATCAGCTCTGTACTCGACGAAGTATTTTGTCTTTAATTTCTCAATTGTATGTATAAACGCAACACAGGCAGTACACAAAATAATGATTCATACTTTGGATACGCATCAGAAACTGGATTTTGTTTGGGAGAAATTTTTGAAATTCTAACTGAAAACAAAAATAGTTATTTTATATTCAAGTGTATTGATTTTGTTGCTATTGTGCCGAATGTTTTACAAGAACTGTCTGTTCCCCAGACATTAAAATTCATAAAACTGGACAATACTGTATGTAAGTATAAAAAAATATTTTGCAGCAGTATAGCTCATTATTGTAAGCTAAAATATACATTTGATGTAGATTGACTGATAAAAAATGTAAATAAAAGTATTTGTAATAAAAGTATTCAACGACTACACTCGGTATTAACATTATTTTAATAACTAAATTCAGGTCATATATTGACTGCACCCCTTCATTGCTTAAGGGAAAGATCGAATTTAAATAGTTTTAAACACAAAGATGTCATTTAAATAGTTGTGAATATAGGCGCCAACTTAGGGGGGGCAAGCATAGTTTTGCCCCCCCAATATTTGACGATTTTTCGATTTTCCCATACAAAAAATCAGAAAAACCCGGCTTTGCCCCCCCAATAATTTGACCAAGTTGGCGCGTCTGGTTGTGATGACTATATGTATCATATGTTACACTCCAACCATAGAAAAACGTTAAGAGATAGGAATTTTAAGTAATGGTATCGCAACAGTATTCATTATAATACAGATACAGGTCGTTATGGTTCACAAACCATAGTGAAATATAAATGTTCCATATTTATTATCGTGAAGATAAGCTCTGATGTTTAACTATATCTTTCTACATTGTTTGAATATGACCATAATATGAACGGTAAGTATAGTCCATACGGTGCAAGTTAAGTTCGAACCATTTTGCGAACAGTAGAATTCTATGCGGGTTACACTCGTCGAGTGTAGCACAAGCTGAGTATAGACCACTCAGTGACTCGACCACTCGTTGACTTGTCGAGACGAATGTAGCGTAATCCGGGGTATCATTGATCAGCGGGGTTACATTGATCGGATTGACCCACCTCATGAAATCTTCAAACAATTAATTTCAATTGAATCAGTTTCTGCTCGCGAATTCTGTTTCGTAATCTGCTATTACTTAGCTTTTAAATGAAAAGGAATTCATGAAAATTGAATTTCATAAACATTAAAATAAATCGATTTTTCTCTATCTGTGTTTCGTAAAGCAATGAGATACATTGTCAAACTTTCATGCTTGGTAGGAATACTAGATACATTATTGGGTTAGAAATCACTGTATAACTTCAATATGATATCCTAGAGTTGAATTTAGTAAACAAAACTTGTAGGATAGTGTTCTTTTTCTATATTGCGCATTTAGTTCATCACTAGACTGCGCACTCAGTCTTCATAAGTGCGAAAACGTTAATAAAAAGTACGCGATTGCATCAAATCCAGTTGATGTCTTCGGCGCACAAAATCTTTGATTTATGCTGAATAAGTGCTCTGAACACACCGAGTTGATTTGTTGCAATCGCGCACTTTTATTTACGTTTTTGCACTCTTGAAAACTCGTGCGATAGTCCAGTGGTGAACTAAATGCGCTGTACGATTTATTGAAAGTACACGCAAAAAAATGTTGCGGTTGAAAATACTATCTTAGGGGTTTAAATTAACCGCAATGTACCTACGTTTTTCAGCAGACAATATGATGCGATTATCCTTACCAAATTTGCAGTCATTTTTACCATATTCAAAATTGTGTGCTTTGCGGTATTTTTTACCATGTTTGCAGTGTACAGATTTTACTACAGACATAGTTAAGTTAACGAATATTGCGCTTACTAATTATACCGCAATCATGGTAAATTTAACCAAGTTCAATAATCATTATACTACGGTGTTCTTTGATATATGGTAAAGTAAACGAAATGCTCTAGTTATTGAAATAGAGACCAAATGCCTAGCTTATTCGTTTGACCTTGGTGTATACAATTTTACTAAATGAATATGCTAAATTTGTACATTTGGTCCCTATTTCAACAACTAGAGCATCTAACTATTATAAAAAAGCAAATTAGCACATGCAGATTATTTATTAAAAAAAAAAAAAGAACAAACTAGCCTAGTCGAATGGCATTGTGTTTTTATGCATAACCGAATCCGGAAGAACATCTATAAACCGCAATCAATCGCAATCGTAGCTTGCTTCAAAAATATCCAGGAAAGGAGGATCGGGAGGTATCCCGTTTCCACTCGCCGAAAGTTCTCCGATGTCTTACTTTTGATGAGCAGTTCTGTAAACAGAATTTCACTTTAGTTTTCGACTTAACTGTTAATTATGGTATAAGCTCTTACCTCAAATACGAGCAAACCCGGAATGAAGAGAACGAGACTCCGGATCTAGTTTGTGCGGCCTTCCTGCAAGCTAAAACTGTCTTTCTGCGGTCTCCTGCAAGCAAATAGGAAAATGTTTTCAATGTTTTTCAGCTGCTTCCCATCAAATATGTTAACCTACCTGTATGCCTGCATGTACCCGAGTATGTGACATGTCCACCTTGTTTCTCACTTAATTATATTAATGTTTTTTATTCAAATTTAACAAAACAAAACTCAAAATACGCAATGTAAAACGTTTCATGGCATCTTCATTTCAACAATATGGCCGACAATTATTCCTTCACCAGGTGCACTTGTTATTACCATGATTGTAGTAAATTCGCACAGCAAACATAGTCAGCTGAAAAATGTCGGTACAACACGCTTGAGTTGACAATAATCATGGTAATAAAAGATGCATAATGGTAGAATTGTTCAACGTCAGTAACTCGCAAGGTGAATTCCACCAGGAACACGGTATATTTTACCATAAAAAGCGTAGTATGTTTAACTACAAAATGTAGTCAGCCCCACTTTCGCATTTTTGTAGGAGGCATAGTATTTTTTACAACAATTCGGTTCTTTTGACCTAATTTTCTGTTATTTTCATTATAATGAGCCATAGTAAATTTGAGAACAGTTTTGTGGTCATATATACTGGTCATTTTTTTTCCGTGTAGGCTTTCTACTCCCTAAGCCATTGCCTACCTTTAGGCGTTATTCGTGCTACACGGAAAAAAAATGACCAGTATATATGACCACAAAACTGTTCTCAAATTTACTATGACTCATTATAATGAAAATAACAGAAAATTAGGTCAAAAGAACCGAATTGTTGTAAAAAATACTATGCCTCCTACAAAAATGCGAAAGTGGGGCTGACTACATTTTGTAGTTAAACATACTACGCTTTTTATGGTAAAATATACCGTGTTCCTGGTGGAATTCACCTTGCGAGTTACTGACGTTGAACAATTCTACCATTATGCATCTTTTATTACCATGATTATTGTCAACTCAAGCGTGTTGTACCGACATTTTTCAGCTGACTATGTTTGCTGTGCGAATTTACTACAATCATGGTAATAACAAGTGCACCTGGTGAAGGAATAATTGTCGGCCATATTGTTGAAATGAAGATGCCATGAAACGTTTTACATTGCGTATTTTGAGTTTTGTTTTGTTAAATTTGAATAAAAAACATTAATATAATTAAGTGAGAAACAAGGTGGACATGTCACATACTCGGGTACATGCAGGCATACAGGTAGGTTAACATATTTGATGGGAAGCAGCTGAAAAACATTGAAAACATTTTCCTATTTGCTTGCAGGAGACCGCAGAAAGACAGTTTTAGCTTGCAGGAAGGCCGCACAAACTAGATCCGGAGTCTCGTTCTCTTCATTCCGGGTTTGCTCGTATTTGAGGTAAGAGCTTATACCATAATTAACAGTTAAGTCGAAAACTAAAGTGAAATTCTGTTTACAGAACTGCTCATCAAAAGTAAGACATCGGAGAACTTTCGGCGAGTGGAAACGGGATACCTCCCGATCCTCCTTTCCTGGATATTTTTGAAGCAAGCTACGATTGCGATTGATTGCGGTTTATAGATGTTCTTCCGGATTCGGTTATGCATAAAAACACAATGCCATTCGACTAGGCTAGTTTGTTCTTTTTTTTTTTAATAAATAATCTGCATGTGCTAATTTGCTTTTTTATAATAGTTAGATGCTCTAGTTGTTGAAATAGGGACCAAATGTACAAATTTAGCATATTCATTTAGTAAAATTGTATACACCAAGGTCAAACGAATAAGCTAGGCATTTGGTCTCTATTTCAATAACTAGAGCATTTCGTTTACTTTACCATATATCAAAGAACACCGTAGTATAATGATTATTGAACTTGGTTAAATTTACCATGATTGCGGTATAATTAGTAAGCGCAATATTCGTTAACTTAACTATGTCTGTAGTAAAATCTGTACACTGCAAACATGGTAAAAAATACCGCAAAGCACACAATTTTGAATATGGTAAAAATGACTGCAAATTTGGTAAGGATAATCGCATCATATTGTCTGCTGAAAAACGTAGGTACATTGCGGTTAATTTAAACCCCTAAGATAGTATTTTCAACCGCAACATTTTTTTGCGTGTATAGAGCATTTAAATTCTGAAATACCTCAGAAACTACACAACTTGTAAAAATTTGGACAACATATTTAAAAAATTTAGTAAGTAAGGGTATTTTCAATACAAACGAAGATTGTTCACTTGGGTGGTCAATGTTACCTCAAATCAACGGAATCAAAAATTGGATTAAAAAACCTTGTTAAACATGCTTGAAAGTTTCACAATTTTTCAAACAGTTTAACACATATAGAGAGGGTCATCAGTACTTATTTTAAAAATATAAAACATGTAACTTTGAATTAGGTTCGACTGTAGAATGAACTGTTTTCGGGTGGCTTTTCAGTCTAGCGTAAAATCAAGACAAGTGCTCCTTGTTTAAAACATGTAACGTTTGCCTTAACAAAAGAGTTAACCAAGAAAAATCGAAAATTTTGATCAATGTTACCCTGGATTACGGTAACAGAAATTTGTTTACGATAAAAGATTGCAATGATTCAACAGTATAACTGGTCGGCGTTAAGTCAGAGGGGACCAAGTAACAAAATTGACGAAAATTTGATTTTTAGGGCATTTGATTAAAAATTACTTAAGCTACTTGGAACATTCACCCAATTTTCTTAATGTTACAATTAACGAGAGTTATAGCACGATGTTCTTTTGATTGAACTGCAAAAATCGATACACTGAAACCTCCATTTAAGTCGATGCATGGCTGACCAAAAATAATTTTTACCGTACAAGCAATGGCAAAACTAAAGACTTTTATATTTTTTAACACTTCGCATGACAAAAGAGATTTGTCAAAAAATATAAAACTGTATAGTTTAGTCATTGCTTGCACGGTAAAAATTATTTTCGATCAGCCATGCATCGACTTAAATGGAGGTTTCAGTGTAATAGTGTGCAGTCAGAGTGGACCATATGCTTGATGTCAAGAGAGTTGAAAAAATATGTATTGATTAAAATCCAATAAATAAAATAGTTTATCAACAACATGTGATACGTTTCCAAATCGTATGACTCCCTAACGCATTTTCTGATGATTATTGATCAAGAAAGCACGTGAAATTCCATTTTATTATGGTCAGTATCGTATTTTACAGATCATCGTGTTGAAGCATATTGTGGCATTTCGCGTGCAGACAGAGTGGACCATGTGTCTCTAAAAAAATAGTTAAAATTTCCTTATTTTCCGTAATCCTTTCCAAATCAAAATATGTTTTTTTAGCAGCTTTTTTGGGCATCATATTGAAATGTACCAATACCAGTTTCATGAAGAAATTGATTTTATTGATTATTTAAGAATTTTGTACTTGGTTCACTCTGTCTGAACGAATATTTGAAAAACCCCAGTCCTCTGAATAAATTATTATGAACTTTGTAACTATAATATTTCAAAAACATACCGAACTATGAAAATACATTCGAAAGTTGTTAGCTATTAAATGTGCAAGGTAAGAATTGTTTAATAGCTCAATAATTGACTACTCTTCATGTGATATTGAACTGCTGTACTTGGTCCACTCTGACTGAACATAAAAATAGAAAATGGTAATCAACAGTGTAATGACAGAAATATCAAATTTCAAACTTCCTGCTCACATTATACACTACTCCTATTAACTGTTGTCCTACTTGTGCATTATTTTTTTTAATCAAATATGTAAAAACTTGGGTGTGAACTGTAGTTGGTTGAAGATTTTCCAAAAATCGTTCAGTCAGAGTGGACTAAGTACAATCAATTACTTAGCAATTTCTCGGTTTCAAGCTCTATTTTACGTTTTTTCGCGATCAATACAGAGCGATGCTTCGATGAATAGTTATAAAGATTTATGACAAAAAGTCAAGAACATTTGTTGAAAAACTCAAAATTTATAGAGTTGCAAACTTTAAAGTCGTTTTTCTAGAAATTAAGTAAAATACACATGGTCCTCTCTGACTTAACGCCGACCAACTGTGAGAGTGAACTACAAAAAAAAATAGAAAATATGAGAGAAAGAAAATATGAGAGCTACGCTTGGTAGTGTCTCCAACTTTGGGAGATTCCATGTTCATTTGACATTCACTGCAGGGCCAGTGTTTCTAAATGTAAGTTTATTAAAGCGGTTTTATGTATAGACGTGTGGAAATGTGTCTGCGCCCGTGATTTTCAAAATGCACCACCAAAATACCATATATCGCGATGTATTCTAACATAATTTCTAAGATGCGTAGCGAGTTTTCAGTTCTTTTTCATAATTGAACTGTAACGGCAGTCTTAGTTACGTGACCATGTTTAGTACCGTGCACTCAGCAAAACAGGTTATTTGAAAAATCTTCGAAAAAAGTTCTGTCTCATGACAACAGTAAGAACAGTCCACAACGAGTCCGTCCAGATGACTGCACCCATACTTTTGAAAGAAACTCTGACAGTAAAAACAGCCCACAGCGTGTCCGGATGACCGCCCCCTTACCTTTGTAAGAAGTTCTGACTCATTGCCACAGTGAACGCAGTCCACAGCGCGTTTGGATGACCGTTCCCATACTTTTGCAAGAAACTCCGTCTCATGGCGATAATAAAAACAGCTGCAGCTACAGCCCGTCCGGATTACCGCACTCTTTTGTAAGAAATTCTGTCTCACGTCGACAGTAAAAATAGTCCACAGCGTGTCCGGACAACCGTACCCTTACTCTTGTAAGAAATCATCATATATATAAAAGCCCAGCGTTGTCTGTCTGTCTGTCCGTAACGCTTTGATATGTTTCGTTGAAATGTTTCACCATAGTTGTATCAAATTTCTAAAAATTACGAGAAGTTTCTGGATATTTTTTTGCTTCTGGAATCTTCTGGAACATCTATATTCTAAAAATTTTAGGAAGTATCTGGAACTTGCTGAAAGTTCCAGAAAAAAGAATAAGAACCTTCTAGAATGTTCTGGAGTATTGAACTTCTTAAATTTTCAAGAATCTCCTTGCAGTTTCTGGACGCCTCTAAAGAAGGGCAACATTTTGCAACATTATGGAACGTCTTCATCTTTTTCTTGGCGGAACGTCTTAACTGGGACATAGTCTACTTCTCAGCTATGAGCTTCTGTCTATGAGCTCTTCCACAAATATTAACTAAGAACTTCCAATGGCCACTTTTAAGTTGTTCAACTTTTTAGAAAAGAATGTTCTCAACAACAAACTTTATAATATTTGGGAAACTTTATGGATGTTAGGGAACAAGCAAAAAAGAGCCTTCTGGAATATTCTGGAACATAAAAATCTATAAAACTTCCCGAGACCTCCTGGAAGTTACTGAATGTTTCAAAAGTAAAACCATAATTTGAAATATTCTGGATTATCACACTTTCTCAAATTATAAGTTACTAAATGTTTCAAAGAGAGAAAGAAGAAGAACCTTCTAGAATGTTCTGTAATACTTTTTTGACGTAGGACTACGTCTTTATTTTCTATACCGGGGTACACTTTGCAAAAATCAGAAATCGAGCATGTAACGAAATTATGATAGATTTCAAATGTTAATAACTCAAAAACTAATCGATGGATTTTTCGGATTATAGCTCGAATCGATGGGAAAACTGCACAACAATTTTCTACAATACTTGAAAGTTACTATTTTCAATCATAAACTATTGAAAAGTTGAAAATTGTTAACCCATCTTTTCACTGACCAATCACGTGCAAGCACATTTCTGGATTTTTCCTTGCGGTATAAAAGCATTCTGCTTCTTCTCATCTTCCATCAGTCTTCTTCGATGCCTCGACGAGAGCGCATCAGTGGAGCGCCCGTGGAGTATAAATTAAAATCTTCTTCTCGTTTTCGCTCAGTGTTCTTCCGTGCGTCGTCGAGTGCGGAGGGGTCGGCGAGAGCGCTTTTGCGTTTCGCTTGCCCATTCTTCACCAGACTGTCGAGCGTTGCAGACGGACGGACGCTGCCAACCGAGCAGTAGCGGCGGCGGTGAAATCAAATTTTCATCATCGGAGTGTGCGTCATTTGCACTTGCAACAACGGCGCCAGCACCATCGTCGAAGAAAGTGACCAAGCAGATTTGATTTTGCGAAATCAAATTTAAACAGTCCTTCTAAGGGCTAGAAATCGAATTTTCCACAGGAGTTAATACAAGTGCCGACATTTCGAAACAAATCACTGCAAAAGCGCCGCTGGGCGTGGTAGACGCACCGCCGGCAACCGAGCAGGTGGTGGTGGTGGCTCATTCGCATTTTCCCGGTGCGGTAGCGGATGGGAAGACAGCAACTGGGAATAATTATTTACTTCATGTGAGCTAACGAGGTCCCGCGTGAGTTGAAATTTCTACATCGGAGCCAGCATCTGCGATGAACAAATTCCTTCCTAAAGTTGACCACATTATGGTTTCGTAAAATCAAATTTAAACAGTCCTTGTAAGGACTACAATTCTGAATTTTCTGCAAGAGTTGTTACCGAATTCTCCTAGAAAGTGCTTCAAAACCAACTTGAACGAATGCGTCGTGTGGAAATCGCGCTTTCTTGCATCTATGATAAATTTGATTTTGAATCTGCCAAAGTAGAGTGATATTAAAGGATTAAATTAAATTAAATTATCTATAAAGAGCATTAAAACCATCAATTTTCTTCAACTCATACAACATTTAGGATTGAAGAATGAAAATGAAAATCGTTGACCGGTGTTGCCAAATTTCAATATAATCTTCCATCGCAATAATTTGATTAATTTACTCTGATTTGGCCAATAAGCCTTCAAGAAAATCGTATGAAATATAGATTGTCAAAGATAATTTATAGATAATGAGCAGTCTACTTATTAGCAATAGTTTAATAATTAATATTAACTACTAACTTGTGCTACATCTCTTTGATTGCAGGTAAATCTGCATGGCATCACTGATTTTTACCCCTCTCTCGTCTAGCCAATCACGTGCGAGAGGGGAATCCAAATTTTTGTGGCGTATATAAGCTAACTGCTTCTTCTCATCTTCCATCAGTCTTCTTCGATGCCTCGACGAGAACGCATCAGCGGAGCGCTCGTGGAGTATAAATTAAAATCTTCTTCTCGTTTTCGCTCAGTATTCTTCCGTGCGTCGTCGAGTGCGGAGGGGTCGGCGAGAGCGCTTTTGCGTTTCGCTTTCCCAGTCTTCTCCACACTGTCGAGCGTGGCAGACGGACGGACGCTGCCAACCGAGCAGTAGCGGCGGCGGTGAAATCAAAGCACCGCCAAATTTTCATCATCGGAGCGCGCGTGATCTCCAAGATTTCAAGCAGATTTGATTTTGCGAAATCAAATTTAAACAGTCCTTCTAAGGGCTAGAAATCGAATTTTCCACAAGAGTTAATACCGAATTTCCCTAGCAAGTGCCGACATTTTGAAACAGACTGCTGCAAAAGCGCCGCTGGGCGCGGTAGACGCACCGCCGGCAACCGAGCTGGTGGCGCATTTTCCCAGTGCGGTAGCGTATGGGAAGACAGCAACTCGGGAATAATTATTTACTTCATCGGAGCTAACCCGGTCCCGCGTGAATTGAAATTTCGACATCGGAGTCAGCACCATCGTCGAACAAATCTCTTCTGCAAGTTGATCACATTTTGATTTCAAGAAATTAAATTTAAACAGTTCTTGTGAGGGCTACAATTCGGAATTTTCTGCCAGAGTTATTACTTATCTCCTAGAAAGTAAGTGTCAACATTTCGAAACCAACTGCTACGAATGTGCCGGGCGAAAACTAATGATTAACTCTTGAGTGAAATCTCTATCGGTAGTTCTGAAAAGCACTGAATCATAAATTGGTAGAAGACTTGGCATCAGTCTTGGAAAATTGATGGCCATGGCTTTCCTCTCGACAATCGGTTTCTAACTACTTCTTCTTATTCTTCTGCCTTTTCACCAACCAACGTGCCCTTCTCGCCGAACGTCGTTCTTCAGGCCCTTCTTGACGAACCGTGCTAGTATCGCGTTTATAGTTATGTACGGTGTACTTCTTGATGCCCTGTAAGGACGCCTCGTAGAGCTCATTCAGGATCTCAATCGCAGCAACAACAATATCGTTTACCGGGGAATGGCCTCCGGTTGCCCAGTCTTTGGAGGCCCACGATCTCTTGGACTTATCATGGACATCAACTGGGAATAATAATTTACTTCATCAGAGCTAACTCGATCCGGCGTGAAATTAAATTTTGACATCGGAGACAGTACCATCGTCGAACAAATCCCTTCTGAAAGTTGACAAGATTTTGGTTTCGTGAAATCCAATTAAACAGTTATCGAATTCTCCTAGAAGGTGAAATCACGTAAATTCCAACATTTTAAAACCTACTAGTACGAAGGCGCTGTGCAGAAATTCATGATTAGCTTTTGAGAGAAATCTCTATCGGTAGTCCTGAAAAGGACTGAATGGTAAATTGGTAGAGGACTTGGCAGCAATCTTGTGAAATTTACGGCCATGGCAAAATTGTTTGAAATGCTTATGGAAGGAGTAAGGAACATGAAAGAGTAATTTGCAGCAGCAAACCTCCGTCGTAAGGAACTTATGCAATTCTGGGATATAATATCGCTTCTACAAGAATCATCACACTATTGAATCCAAATCATCGTGGTCCTACGTCACCCTTTCGTACAACCCCTAGGGTTATACCCTTGTAGTTTTTAATTTCGAAAACTTTCTGGAAGTTAATAAACGTCCAAGAAAAACTAAAAGGGCCTTTTGGGATGTTCTGGAACATCATCATATATATAAAATCCCAGCGTTGTCTGTCTGTCTGTCCGTAACGCTTTGAAATGTTTCATTGAAATGTTTCACCATAGCTATATGAAACTTTTAAAAATTTCGAGAAATTTCTGGATTTCTGGAAGTTATTGGACTTTTCAGATATAATAATAAGAAGAACATTCTGGAATGTTGTGGAACATCAAAATGCTTAATACTTCCGAAAACTATCTGGAATTTACGGAAAGTTTCAGAAAAAAATAACGTTCTGGAATGATCTGGAGTATCAAACTTCTTAAATTTTCGAGGTGTGTACTTGGAAGTATACTTTCAGGCGTTTTTGAATTCTAGAACATTCTCCCATTCAATAGACAAAAACCCTACAGCATTTGTCTACGGTTAAAAAGTAGATACATGATATGAAAAATCCTGGCGCTTCTGATAAGTTCAATGCTGAGTGAAATGTTTCACATATTTATTGATACACTGGCTTCTGAGGAGAAGCTTTCTCAATTGATATTCTAGAAATTTCAAGGATCTCCTTGATGGATAAAAATTTTCTTAATTTATGTTAGAAGATCAAAAACGAGTGCATAAAATTTGGGCTGCGTAAAATAAAACTCGGTGTTGTCTATCTGTCCTCCCGTCACGCTTAGCAAAGTTTTACTGAAATATTTCAAGTATAGTGGTATGGTGTAAATAGCATTATATGAACTAGAGAAAAAAGGAATAAGGAGAAGAACAAGCAACAAAAAAATAGGAAGGAAGATGAGGTTTTAACAACTGTTCCAGAACTTTCCGCGAGTGCTCGAGATTTTTCTTTTTTTTACAAATGTACGAGAGGTTTCCAGCATAATGGAATATTCGAAAGTTCTCAGATTGGATAACAAAAACTTCTGGAGCTTACCAAGAAATGAAAAACAAGTTCAACAATATTCTAGAACACTCTTCGGTGGAATGAATCAAATATGCTTGCTTTTCATAATTGGAAGAAATTTCCGAATTTTCCAAAAACTAGGAAAAGAAGATAATCTAGGGTATATTTTGAAGGAATGATGAGACATATAAATTGAATGTTTTAGAACTATTTTTTTAGACTTTTAGGAAATTTCTGGAACTTACTTGGGATAAGAAGATAAAGATACGCATGGTTTTGGAATATTCCAAAACATTCTTAGATGAATAAAAATACAATCACCAAACATTTTTGAAAAGGAATGGAATATTTTGAAGCTATCTGTTCCGAATACGAATAAATTTTAGGAATATTCCTGCGAGAATCAGAAGATGAAATCAAAGATTTAAACATTCGAACATTCTTCGTAAGAATCAAACCAATAACGTGCTCGAATATATAGCATGACAAATAGCGTATTGTATTCGGACGAACCTGCCAGAAAAATACGAAGAAGGTAGTAGGATATTCTAGAACACTTCAGAGGAATAAATATAGTTTTTGAATAAAGTTGAAGATAAACTTAAAACGCATATCAAACGTTTTAACATGAAGCCGTTGAGACAATTCTCGGAATTGCGAAAACGTGGCTAGCCACGTAGGGTCAGCTAGTTCTGTATATTACGCTATTACGAAAAATCCTGCTTGAAAAGGATCTTTTGTAGGTTACATACATGTACAGAACGAACTACAGTGTATCAAACAATTGTCCGTACAGCAATTTTTTTTCGAAATAATTTTTCATTCAAATATCTATAACTTTTTAATACGTCAATCAAAAACGCTGAAATTTTGACCAATCATGAATCATATATTAATGCGCCATTGGTAAAATTTTGAGCGAGATCGAATAAGTTTTCTGAAAGTTATAGAACTTTTAGTAAAACTTATAAGATTTTTGAACACATTTTTAAAACATTATATCTCAATATGTACTCGATAAATTTTTTTGATTTTTTTTGTGTTACAGCTTAAACCTAAGGCTTTCATATGCAGCTACGTTTGAGATTTTATATTCACTACAAAAAATATGAAAAATTTACTTATGTAGTTGACGATATTTAAAAAAATACCATATATTGCACATATAATCTGCCAAACGTTTTCCATCAATAAAAGTGCATTAACTGAACGAAAAATGCATGGGACATACTCTTCATATGTAGTTTAGTAGGTCCTGCATAAAAATATTACATTAAGAGAGTTTAAAAAAGTTGAAAACACTTGGCACTTTTATTGATCAAAATATGATAAATTTAAAAATAATACTCTGAACATATACAGATTTTTCATATTTTTTGTAGTGAATATAAAACCTCAAACGAAGCTGCATATAAAAGCCTTAGGTATAAGCTGTAACACAAAAAAAAATATTGAAAAAGTTTCATCGAGTACATATTGAGATATAATGTTTTAAAAATGTGTTCAAAAATCTTATAAGTTTTACTAAAAGTTCTATAACTTTCAGAAAATTTATTCGATCTCGCTCAAAATTTCACCAATGGAGCTTCAATATATGGTTTATGATTGGTCAAAATTTCAGCGTTTTTGATTGACGTATGAAAAAGTTATAAACATTTGAATGAAAAATTATTTTGACCAAAAAATTGCTGTACGGACAATTGTTTGATACACTGTACATGTGAGTATCATGACTTCATTTAACCCTCGAATGATCGAGTTGTTGTATTTTGCACAACACGTTGAAAAAGATACAGACCATGCTGAGGATTCGGTTGCCGGTCGCGGTCGGCGTTAAGGAAATGTCCTTGACTTCCTTGTGCATACAGTATCTTTGTACCTGACACACGATATATACATGCAAAATGGTCAGTGGCATGAGAAGGTCTCAAATGAAAACTGCGGAATTGTCCATGGAACACTAAGCTGAGAAGCAAACTTTGTCCTTTTTGGGACGTTTCGCCAAAGAGAAGAGACAATTCCAATCATCTGTTTTCGGGAAAGACAATCTAATGTGTGCATCCTCGTCCACGCATGTATAACGAAAATAAGCGATTCTGGGACAATAACAAAATATAAAAATGACTGATACGTGATGCGTCGCATAACCACACACGCGTCTTCAATCAAGCTCGAAAAATTGCAAATTTTACCGTATCACAAAAGAAGAATCAGGGCACCGTTTCGATATATGACACACGTGACACACATGCCAGTGTTGATACTTGTTTTGACAGCTTACTTTCTTTCCGCAAAGGGAATCATCAATCCTTACGGAACGCAATCACTGGCTACGGTTACGATCCACTAACCTTCAAAGGATTTCCCATCAAACTTTGCTGACGTTATTCCATACCAAGCTGCAGGGCAGGAGACAATCGGATGGCCTCGGCTTTCAGATGCTTCCTGTTGGTGTCCCTTCTCGGTTCATAGCTGAACGGTTCGATGACTTGGTATGACATAAATGATGGACACTTGGTAACCCCAAAGAGGAATCGTTTCGCACGCTTCATTGAGTCGTTGATTGATTCTTATCGGGAAATGATCTGATGGTTAGGGGAATGGTTACACGGTGTGTTGCTGTTGGAATGGAGTCAGTTTTATTTCTAGAAACTAAGGCAGGGAGTAAGTGGTCATTAAGTGGCTTTTAATTATGGCAATATATGACAATGTACACACCCGATGCTGTCAACATTGCAAAATCAGCAATATGAGACCGTAGAAACTTATAGTATTCTGAAACGTTTTGTTAAAGATTCTTAGTTCCTTTGGTTGCTTGATCTCTTACAGAGCTGAACTTGGATTTGATGTAGAAAATATTGGAAATCCTCAATGTTTCAGAGCCAAGAGAACATCGCTCGAAATTGACGAAAGTCTTCGATGCGCTTGAAAACAGCGTAATGTTCCGTTGAATTGCTTCATCTTCATTATTACTAATTGTGCGGAACATTTAGAAAAATAGCATCTCATTTGGCTTTGAATAAAAAAAATAATAGCTAACATCTGGTTCAATATGCAAGGGAGTATGAACCAAATTTATACTTCCTATTCAATATTAAACAATTTCTAAGAGGTGACATCCGATCTACACCGAGTTTTTCTTTTAGGGTGGCAAGCACTCTGATTTGCATATTTAACCCTTTTCTTTTACTGTTGGTTGTATCCTTTGTCATACCAATAAGAAAACGGAAGGGTTAATCTATGTGCTATGAAAAAAAAACTGTGAAGCTGTAGAAAAAACCAACAAATTAGTCGAGAAATCAGTCTTTCTCATTTGGTTGCGTAAACTTGTCACAACAATGTGCTGCCTTGATTTTTTTTCCTCAAGCTCAAACGCTCATGATCAATTTGCTCCGTAATACGTAGTTTCTCATTTCTTAATTGAAAATAAATAGCACCTGCATTAGCATAAGCAGCTCCCTCCGGCGTAGCGTGGCGTGTGTACCAATTTGGGCGTGATCTGATAGATGGCTATGACAGCACCTCCACCGTCTTCTAATCCAGTATCCGTCACCACCAGTTCCCAGTTTGAGCGCGAAAATAAATGCGAATCAAGACGGATTGGGATTATTTGCTTTTAATTTGGTCTCCCGGATCCACGGCTTCTTCGCCTTTCGGAACCTATCTTTGCCCATCTTGTGCAATATCAAGAGGGAGAAATTTCTAATACGATCTAAGACACTACTCGCTGTATGTTTATTAATGACATGTCATTAAAATAAACATAATCATCTCACGTTGAGGAAGCGCTTGGCGAGATACTTCCCTAAATAGACGACAACGGCAAATTGACTGACTGACAAATGACGTGTAGGACGTGGAGGAGAAGAAGGATTTTAGCACGAGGTGGGCGTTTGAATATGAATGACGTGATAATCTTTGGTGTGTTGTCTAATATTACACGGGGATTTGTGGTAAGGGGCTTAATATTTAGATCCATAATAAGCATTGGATATTGTTTGGATTGACTTTATGACCTTGAAAGTTGACGTTTACTGCGTCATTCTTGAAAAATTAAAATAGTTATTATTGCAGCGAGTTTCAAAATGATGATTTTTACAGCATGAATCGTACATTTTAACCCTTTGAAGGATTGCTTTGACTTCGCTGTCGCAACCTCGCTGGCCTCGAACACGTTTCTTATTCTCGGATTCATCGCTCCATCGGCTCCAAAGCGTTAAAGGAATGCTTCCACGGGTCAAGCGATGACAAAGACCGCCAGCTAAGGAAAACGGTGACACACAGCCGTGCGTCATTTCGTAATAATTATTGATAAAACAGCTCATTATGCCGTTTAAATGGAATTGACCAATAATTACAGGCATGCGCGTAACTACAACTTATTTGGCCCCTCAGTTCCAATGTCAAGCACGCTGACTTTAGTGCATAACAAGCGTGTACGACATTGGAACTGAGGGGCCAAATACGCTGTAGTTACGCGCATGATTACAGGTCATTCATAATTATTTAATGACTGTAGACAATTCACGAACAACAACAGTTGACAATAAACCAGACTTGCAAGTATACAGGGGATAGACAAAATGATCGGGACAGGCAAAATTTTCACTTTTCAAAAAATGTTCAATTAGTTGTAACTTTTCGAAAAGTGCATTAAATATTCTCAAATTTTTACTGTAAGTTCTTCAACTAGTTGTGTATCAGTGGACAAAATTTGGAAAAGATCGGACAATTCTACACGAAGTTATAAAATTTCTTGAAAATGGTAAAATTATCTGATAGCCAACTTTGAGCTGTTATATCTCCGGATTCAATTAACCAAATGTAATGAAATTTTGACCATTAATGACTTATATAATGAGCTATGAAAATCCATTGACTTAACTTAATATTCTTAACACGGAAGAAAATTAGGGGGCATCCATTTAGTACGTCACGCGAAATTTGGGAATTTTCGACCCCCCCTCCCCCCTTCGTACGGGTTTTTCGTATACCTAATGCATTGCTTGTCACACTTTCCTGAACCCCCCCTCCCCCCTCTGAGCGTGACGTACTTTATGGATGCCCCCTTATAACGATTACATTATGTTTCTAATAAAACACCAAATTATCCGAAACATCAACATCGTTTCAAAATTCAAGATGCAAATTATAGTTTATTTAGTTTCCCTCTAATTGACTTATATATAAATGCGTTTTGAAGGAAAGTAACAACATAGCCACCAATAAATTGAAAAAGTAATGGGATGCATATGAAAATAGACCAAATTACTAAAAAATCGTGAAAAAAATAAAATCGCTATAACTTTTTCGCTTGTTGAAAATTTCAAGTTAAGTCAAATGTTTTCCAGAGTTCATTATATAAGTCATGAATGGTCAAAATTTCATTGCAATCGGTTCATTGAATCCGGAGATATAACAGCTCAAAGTTGGCTATCGGATAGTTTTATCTTTTTCAAAAATCTTTATAAATTCGTGAAGAATAGTCCGATCTTTTCAAAATTTTGCCCACTGATACACAGCTAGTTGAAGAACTTACAGTAAAAATTTGAGAATATTCGATGCACTTTTCGAAAAGTTACAGCTAGTTGAACATTTTTTGGAAAGTGAAAATTTTGCCTGTCCCGATCATTTTGTCTATCCCCTGTATGTACACAATTTGGCATCCTGGCGTTAGCTGTGGCTAGTGGCGCGTTTTACCCCGCATCAAAACTGAAATTCTTAAAATCAAACTTTGTTTTGTAAATTTGAATTTGGTTTATGGTTTCTTCCATTTGGAAGGAAACATGTTGGTGCTTCATGTTAGTGCTAAAAAGTGTATATTGTGAAGTGTTTCGTGGTTAAAATTGGACTCTTCCTTAAGGTGGGCGTCTTACCCCTAGTCCCCTTACGTTCAGTACAATTTCGCGCCAGCGTAATTGCCTCCTGCTAGTTTTTGGGACGCTTTCCCGAATGCTAATAGTTTTGATCAATTCCTACAGCATTGATATTAAGAAAGCAAATTAATTACATCAGAAAATATGATGTCGGTTTAAAATATTGAACTTATTTCCTATATTAGGGAACAAAATCATTAAAATATTCAACATTTTAAGGTTTGTCTGATTACAAATGTGGTAATTACATACATATGTTTCCTTTGATTTTATTGGCGTTGTTCAGAGAACTTGTAGCAAACAAGTATATTTTTTTTTTCAAATTGTGGTGAAATATTAATTTTTGGACAAGTTTTAGTGTAGTTATGATTTTTTTAAGTTCAAAATTATTCGAAAACACAAAATTGATTAGATGCACCACTTAGTTTCAATGGATTTGGCTGAAATTTTGAAAAGTTATTTCTTCGAATGAGTGTAATCATTTGTGTAAATAGGTACACAACTGATTACACTTATTCGAAGAGGGTACGAAAAGTCGGTACAAGATCAGTTATTTCTTTTAGAGTGCCAATCAAAATATGGGGGTTGGACTTGAGAATCAGAGAACATTTTTGAAAAAAATATACAGGCCTACTGGACAACTAAAAATTCATAAAAAACTAGGATGACATGTGCAGATTTGCTCAGAGATTTTTCATAGAAAACAAAAAAAATATAAAAGCAGTTAAAAATTAATATATCACATCTAGCATTGAGCGGGGCCCATATAGCCGAGGCGGTAAACGCACGGGTATTCAGCATGACCATGCTGAGGGTGACGGGTTCGATTCCCGGTCGGTCCAGGATCTTTTCGTAAAGGAAATTTCCTTGACTTCCTTGGGCATAGAGTATCTTCGTGCCTGCCACACGATATACACATGCAAAATGGTCATTGGCAGAGGAAGCTCTCAGTTAAAAACTGTGGAAGTGCTCATAGAACACTAAACTGAGAAGCAGGCTTTGTCCCAGTGAGGACGTTACGCCAAGAAGAGGAGAGAGGATCTAGCATTGAGCCAATGTGTATGAAATTTAAGTATCAAAATAAAAATTCGCAGTCACGCAAAACATCAAATCTCATATTGAAGAAAAATAAAGCTCCCTGTCTACATCTGAACAGAAGTCATCCATTGTTGTTGATGGCAAACAGCGGCACAAGCAGTTAAGAAGTGGTGGAAAAATTGAGAGGGATTTACCTCCGATTTATCTGCAGCGGAGGTAATATTGATGAAAGAAAAGCAATATCCTCAGCCGAGCATAAGCCATCGCCATTGTGTTGGTCGTTTGTGCTATTTTTGCGCACACGTTCCGTCCCTGTCGGTTCGGTACTCGTTTCGCAAATACATATCGGTGATTTTAAAAATTTAAAATGAAATATTACCCAACAGATAATATTACCTACCCCTACTCTTCTCCAGAGAAGCGGCGCATTTCGTTCAATGCGTTTGGCTGATGGGCAGCATCATCCCATCAAAGATTATCCCCTGCTGCTATATTTGCAGCAACTCCTCTCGCATCATCCACGTCGTCGTCATCGTTGAAATCTCGCGTTCAGCGGCGGCCGTGCGCGTCGTCATCATTTTTTCCCGGTAAAGTTGTTCACTAACAATAGAGGAAATTTTTCAGCCCCACTTTTCCACTTTCACCATTCAGCGCGAACAGCAACGAAGAAAAAGGATGTACATTATCGTAAAATTTAATAGATTTGTCCTGAATCCGTAATTGAATTCCTTTCCGCTACCGATAAATACGGGATTCCTTCTCGGGGATCAAAAACCCGGTGAAAAATCGCGACTTTCTTCTGTGGATTTTCGAATAACGACTACCGAGGAAAGTCAAGCAGGAAACCGTTTATTATTTATTCTTTTGAAAATTTCACTTTCAGCTCGCAGTTTCCGCTTTTCCTTTGGTAGATAATTGCGGAAGGACGACTAATGCGACGTGGGGTGCCGCTTCCAGGCTGATCCCGCAATATTGTCCAGATTTATTGACAACGATGACGACGTGAGGACATCGAGGGGGATCACGAGTGGCACTGGTTCTTGGGCAATAAAAGTAATCAATTTTTTGAGTGTCACTCCCTGTCGAATTATTGGCCGAATCCCTCCAGCGGAGCCGATTCAGCTCTGGCAGTAACTCATTAGGCAACTTTCCCAAGCCCGTGCGATTAAAGATGCTATTGGAATGAACGTCTTGTGCCTTCTTTTAATCGTTCTGTCCATGTCTTTGCCAAATTTGGAAGGAAATGGATTGGGAACTAGGGATTAAATTGGAAAAGTTTTTAGTCTTTTCCATTTCTTGTTGTCATCGTTGGTTGATGTATTCTATGAATGCATATCAGTTTCATGAATTTAAGGTAGATAAAAGGGTAGGTATCGATTATCAAAATTCTTCATCTACACGTAGCTTTACGGCTTTACCATAGAAGATGAAAACCTACTCGAGCTGATCGGGCACAGAAAGCACAAGTCTGGTATCAGGTATCATTAACTAAGCTGCAGAGGCACGTTCTCCTCAATTTGTGAAATTTGTGCCATCGCCATGAACTTGAGCCTATTTTTTATCTACTTGAGGGAGAGGAAAGGGAATAAGAGAAGGGATTGGGAAAATTACAGGTAGGAGTATAGTATCGCCACCCAAAAAGAGGGTACCGTGCCGAGTTATGAGTGACCGAGGGGGTGAAAATTATGCTCCATCGTTAACAGAGCCTGTGGGGTACCTGGGCATCCCCACAGTATTTCGTCCCTTACCGCGTTGATGCAGGGCTCTGGCGTGGTGGACCTCCTTTCTCGTGCAACTCGTGGGATTAAGCATGAAAAACAATTTAAACAAAAACCGAAATCAAACAGGAGGTAGTGGTAGTGGCGAGGCTAACCCCTTCGGAAGAAGTGGGTTGGCGAGGTCTCCGTTAAGGAGAAGCGAAGAGGTAGGAGCGGGAAGTTGCGCACGTAGCTCCGATTCCTCGGCAAGCCAGCCGGTGGAGACACTGGACGGAGCGAGGTTTATGAGGGCCATCAGTCAAAAGAGAGAAGGACTGCCTGCGATCGAGGTGGCTGAGCAGCAGCTTGGCAAGTTTATCGACTATGCGTCCACGAAGTCCAACATTATTAAGGACCTGAAAATGGCCCTGTTGCGACTTCGTAAGTCGATAAACGATGCCAAGCACGATCACGTGAGACTCGTGAAAACTTCAGCAACAGCGGAACCGGTGAAAGTAAAGATTACGAAGTCTACCCGGACGGAGGCCTTCGCTTTCGCAGGAAGTCCAAAAGGTTCGGCGGATGCAACTGCTCGTGATAAGCACCCACATAAGCGGGTGAGGCAACCGTCAGGCGAGAGCTGTCTGACGGTGCCCTCAAGGCTAGGAAGATACTAACCGCGAAGGTAGGGGTATGCTTCCTGGAAAGCTGAGAAGGGTGGGCCTGAAAAGGCTGGCCGTCCCGGATGGAAGAGAACAGGGGATTGCAACCGTTATTAGGCTTTGAGCAACTACAGAGTAGGGTGAACCAAGGGGAAGGCCCCCTTGGACAAAAGTCTAACGGAAAAAGAACAAAAAGCTGCAGGTCGAGGAGAACAGGGTCGCCAAACCAAGAGTAGGCGAGAAAGGCGACGCGCTCGTCTTTTAAACCGAACAGTCTAAGTACCCGAACGTCTTGAAGGCGATGCGAAACGACACCAAGCTCGTAGATCTGGGAGCCGACTTGCACAGTATTAGACGTACTCGTACGGGCGAAATGATCCTAGAGCTCAAGTGCGACAAGGAAGGCAAGGGCGCTTCCTACAATAGTCTGGCGGACGAGGTCCTTGGTGAGAGTGTCGAGTTGAGAGCTCTTACGACCGAAGCGACTCTGAAGGTAAGGAACCTAGATAGGATCACTGACTTGGAACAGCTCGTCACGGCACTGCGGCAACAGTGCGAGGTGTAGGTGACCACCGCAGCCGTTCGCCAACGGAAGCGCCTAGCGAGGACACAGATGGTTTTGGTACAGCTACTTGTGGCGGACGGAAATGATCAGTTTGCCAAATGACCTTGCACGGGCCACCGGAGGTTTGCTTCAGATGTCTGGAACCAAGACGCAAGTCATGGGACTGCAAAGGCCCTGACAGGAGCAAATTGTATAAGCGATGTGGCGGCGAAGGCCAAAGTCCTCAAGGCTGTACGGATTCACCCACATGTTTGATTTGTTCCTGGCGATCCGTGAACAGGAAGTCCCCAACGGGAGGTCCAAGGTGCTCGACCTTCATAAGAGCCGCAGCTGGCAACCCCTGTGCAGGTAACGCTGCTGAACCTGAACCACTGTGACACAGTCTAGCAACTGCTTTGTCAGACAGTTTCCAAATGGGGGACGGATGTTGCCATCATAGCGAACCCATACCGAGTACCTGTCGACAACGGCAATTGGGTTTTGGATGGGTCTCGAAAAAAGGCAGCGACATGGACTACCTACAAAGGCTTCGGGGTCGCCAAAGTAAACGGGATCTTCTTCAGTAGCTTTAACGTGCCTCTGCGGTAGACGGTCGAACAGTTTACGTAGATGTGTGACTGTATGACGACCGTGACGACGCGGGTGACATTGAGGTCAAATTTAGCTGGAGGCAGTGGCTATGCTGAAGTTGATCTGGCTAATGTCGGTGTACCATTAGTCCGAACGGAGCGGAGTAGATTATCGACGTTACCTTGCAAATACATTCCTGCCAAACAAGTCGTTGAAACTGGAGGGTAGATGATGGCTACATTCACAGCGATCACCTGGCGATTTGGATCAGTATCGACTACAACATCAGACAGCGGGTAAAGGTAAACATCATACTTCAATGACGAGGCATTTAGAGAGGTGCTCCGCCGTAAGCGAACCCTACTCAGGCTGGTAGCGGTGCTCTTGCGTGCGTGCGATGCGACCATGCCTAGGTAAGTCCACCCTACAAATGGGAGACTCAAGCGGTTGCGAACCTGCACCGCGCCTGCCTACGGGGCACGTGGCGGATGCAGAAAGCACGAACTGAGGAAGAGCGAAATAAAGGCGGATGGCGTTCGTCGCCGCCAACGCCACGCTGAAGACTAAGATAAAGGCAAAAAGGCCTTCTTTGAGGGTCTTTGTTGAAGTACCAATGCGAATTGTGATGGCCAAGACGAGAGGTGTAATGGCTCCTACAGAGCAGTCTTCAGAGATGTTGGAGGGGATCATCGAGGGGATTTCTCCACGTCATGAACCTAGTCCTTCGTTTGAAAAGGGTGCCCGGCAAGGTCGGGGCAGATGGAGCCCCATGCCCATGTCGGCACGTCCTTCTGTGTGTTGGCTGGTAGGGCCCTATTTACGAGAAGGTCAATGCACTGTACACACGGTATCAGCTCTTGATACTTGTCGGGCAGTTGGAAGCAGACGTGGTTCGATGATTATGCCTGCCTTCCGAGGAAAAAGATAGTGCCACTCGGGAAATTGATTAAGCACCAGCAGGCTATCTAGGTGGACTCCCCAAAGCGAGTCATCGATGTTCGCATCGCACCCTACGGGCTACGCAGCTATCCTCGAGGGTGCGATGTGCACTAGCCCTTCTCTGAACCTCTCAATAGGTTGGTTACCTGATCTAAGGTTGCTCGATCAGTACCACGGGGATCTAGAGATAGGATGTTTTGTGGAGCCACGATGACTCTTATCCGTATTGAACAATTACTTTCAACTAAAATTTTTGGTATTTATTCAAGTGGAGGGAGCTCAGCAGACTTGGCGTGTGCCATCAATTCATGTCCTGTAATTAAACGCACATAATACCGCAATTTATTTCATCACAGAGAGAAAAAAATCTCCAAAAAAAGTGGAGAGATTATGCTTGTGCTCCTTGCACCATTTTATACGAGGGACACGGAACTAAACAGACAAATAAAACCGCGGTGGCTACGCGTGAACCATCGCATCGGGATGATTCCGATTAACAAGATTGTGAATTACGCTTTTCCGCCGCGTTTGAAATTGGAGCTTCTAGACATAAATAAGATTTTTACGACGGACAATTTCTGCAAATGAAGGACCAAGGAAAGAAAAAAAATACAGCAGATTGAAGCCGTCTTCACCCACGAGAGGAATTCAAATGAGATTGATTTAATTACTGAGTGCTTTCTGGTTGTGGGTAACGATGAGCAGCCATCCGACAGCCATCAGTCGGTAGTGGTAGCGGTGTTGGAAAAAAAGTCGAATTTTATCGTCCGTGGTTAATGAGGCTGGGTGGAGTGTCTCTTTTTTCATTAGACTTGGGATTTATGTACATTCGCTCTCAAAAGGATCAATTTAATATGATTAATGTCAAAACATTTCATCGGTGTAGTGGAAAAACGTAGTTATGTATAGGTTTATAGGATGCTGTTTTGTGTGTAATTAAAAATTCCTTTCAAGTCGTAAACATTTGGATGGCCGTTGCACGTACTTATATTCGCTTAAATGAAGACATTTACTTCTTTCTCATGGGCTGTTAGGAGCAGAAGACTTAAAGAGGTTGAAGCATATATTAAAAAAAAATAACGTTTATTCTTTTCTGGGAACCAACTCTTTGTTACTCTTCTTCACCATTTTTTCGAAATATTTCTTTCTAAAAGTTCACGTGGACATTTGAGGGAAGGAGATAGTGGTAAAATAAATCCACGTGGTAGGTATATAGACGGCCCTTTGATCTGCATATTAAGGTGAATGTACAAGCAATACACACTGCACAGTAGCTAAAATGACCCCCACTCACGTAGTATCGACTACAAAGGCTTCATTTAGATCGAGTAAATAAAACTAAAGATTACTCGGATATACACGTATAAACTTGAAGCATTCGAAGGCGAAGTGCGTTCAAATTGACAAATTGAGAGATAAATATGTGAAAAATACCTCTTCTTTTGATGGGATTCGAAACTACGACTCCGTATCGCTAGTCCGGCGATTTCACCAACTACGCTACAGATTAAGTAACGATTCTGCGGAGTAGAAAGGGTTAGAGTTAGGGTGGCGCTTCAAATCCAGTTTGACTGTCTATTCCGCATAATCGTAAATTGTTCTGTGACTTAGCTGGTTGATGCATTTCGGAATCGTGGGTTCGAATCCCAGCAAAACAAGTGGTATTTTTTTGGCACTTTGCCTTCAAATGATTCAAGTTTTTAGTCTGATTCAGACATACTGGCCAACTGGTATATCCGGAAAAGGGCAATCAAATAGTTTCCATGCTCTGAAAAAAACCTAACATATTCATTATTTGTATTCACTTTATTAACGATACTTATTTACTACATACAAACATTCACACTCTAGACAACAATAAACAACATTTATACATGCGACAGATCCTAGACGTAAACAAACACGGAAAACACAACAAAGTTATTTTCATCATATAAAATAAATTATAATATAATGTATCGATATTGATTACACTGGTCGACAATGCTTCGCGCTATGAAATGAAAGAGTCAGATTGAAGGATTTTTTAATAGGGTCTTGTATCATTTGGGTAGATGTACCTATTTTGTCAACAAGTTATATTGGGAATTCCTTTTACGAATCTTTCGACAGTTTTTTCTGAAAAGTGCTTCGGCAGTACTTTTCAAAATTTCCTTCGTAAGAGTTCTTGAGAATTCACGAATTTTTCATCATTGATTATATGAATTCCTTCAGCCCACTCTTCACAATTTCCAAAACATGTCAGTCATTGTTTTTGAAATTCCTTCCGCATTTTCTCCAAAAATGTCTTCGCCAAATCCTTTGTAAACTTTTTCGGTAATAATTTTGAAAAAGTGTTCCGTTATTCCTCTAGAAATTTAGTATTTGTGTTGGGATGTCTTTGGAAATTTCTTCAATAGTTTGTCAGGGAATTCGTTTGGAAGCCTCTTTGGTTGCTGCTTTGGAAATTCCTTTTTTTCGTCGGGAATTTTAACTTAGGCTTATTCTTCACACGATAATACCTGAGGCTAATTACATATGAACAATTCCTTCAATAATTTGTGAATTCCTTCTACTATTCTTTCGATATATTCTTTTAAAAATGCTTCGGAATTTTCTTTGTGAATTGCCTGCGGAAATTATTTGTTAATTCTCTTCGAAAACCTTGAAATTCTTTTGGAAACTACTCCGGCATTTTTTGCCTTTCTCGTACACTAAGTGTACTGGAAAGGCTATATGTTCACTCCAAAAATGACTTTTTGATAGAAGGCTCTGAGGGTCGAGCCACATATACCAATCAACTCAGCTCGACGAATTGAAGTGATGTCTGTGTGTGTATGTGTGTATGTGTGTGTGTATGTGTGTGTACAAATAAACTCACATCACTTTTTGGCAGTAAACCTCAACCGATTTTAATGACCAACGGTTCATTCGACGCGGAATCTGGTCGCATTGTTTCCTATTAAAAATGGTTCGAATCGGTCCAGCCGTTCCGGAGTTATGGCCATTTAAGTGTTCCGGACCGGTACCCCAGGCGGGGGCCAGATATGAAAACGCTACAAACCCATCCATGCGACACATCAAACTACGGCATTTTCGATAACTTGATGAATGGTAACCATGAAAATGGTCTCAGACCATATCTGAACCGGTAATGTTCCGGAACCGGTTCCGGGTGTCCCGCCGGAAGTATCCAATTATAAAAGTGAACTAAACCCATGTATGCGACATATCAAACCACGACTTTTTCGATAACCTGATCAAAAGTAAGCAGGAAAACATTGTCAGATCATATCGGAACCGGTATTGTTCCGGAACCGGTTCGAGATGTCCCGCTGATTTGGCCAAGTATAAAAGTTAACCAAACCCATGCATGCGACATATCAAATGGTGGCTTTTTTGATATCCTGATGAAAAGTAAGCAGGAAAATTTTCTCAGAACATATTTGAACCGGTAGCGTTCTGGAACCGGTTCCAGGTATCCCGCCGGAAGTGGCTAAACATAAAAGTGAGCTAAACCCATGTATGCGACATATCAAACCGCGGCTTTTTCGATAACCTTATGAACAGTAAGAAGGACAATATTCTCAGAACATATCTGAATCGGTAATGATCCGGAACCGGTTCCGGATGACCCGCCGGAAATGGCCAAACATGAAAGTGAACCAAACCCGTGCATGCGACACATCAAATTTGTTTTTTTTTCGATAACCTGATGAACGGTTAGCAAGAAAATAGTATCAGAACATCAGAAACTACCGGTACTGTTCCACAATCCATTCCGGGTGCCCCGCCGAAAGTTAGCAAATATAAAAGTGAATCAAACCTATGCATGCGACACATCAAATCGCGGATGTTTAGGTATCTTGATTTAGCTCAAGATAGTTTCCGATCATATTTGGGACTACCGGTAGTGTTCCGCAACCGATTACGGATGTTCCATAGAAAATGGTCAAACGTAAAGAAGAACCAACATTAAATGACTTTTTAGGTAAGGGGCTGTTCATAAACCACGTAGACCAAAATTTGGTCATCTCAGACCCCACCCCCCTCCCCCCGTAGACTTTTGTCCATACAAAAATTTTAAAATTTGTATGGAGCGTAGACTTTGGTCAGACCCTCCCCCTCCCTACAAAAAGTCTACGTGGTTTATGAATGGCCCCTAACCTGATGAACGGTAAACAAGAAAAAATCATAGACCATACTTTGGAAAACCAATAGTGTGCCGAAACCAGTTCCAGGTGACCCACCGGAAGTGGTCAAATGTAGAATGGAACCAAACGTATGCACGCAGCAAAAAACGGTCAGCAAGAAAATAGTCTCAGGCCATATTTAAAACTACCGGTAGTGTTCCGGAACAAGTTTCGAGTATCTCGCCGGAACTGGCGAAGTGCAAAAATGAACCACACTCATGCATGCGGTTCATCAATTCGTGACTTTTAGGAAAACTTATCAACACTTTGCATGGAGCTAGTCTAAGACCAAATCAGGAACAATCGATACAATCCCGGAACTGGTTCTGGGTGTCCCACTGGAAGTGGAAAAATGCAAAAGTGATCCATACGCATGCAGGCAGGCGAAACATCGAATCGTGTAACATCGAATCAGGTAGCCTAATGAACATTAGCAATGATTATACAGACTATATTTGGGAGACCCGGTAGTGCTCCGGAACCAGTTCGGAGTACCCCACCGAATGTACCATGTGACACATCAAACCACGTTTTTATAATAACCTGAGGAACGGTTAGCTAGAAAATAGGCTCATGCCACATAAAAGCTATCGGTAGGGTTGCAGAACCAGCGTTTAGTGCTTCGCCGGAACTACGAACGTGAATAAAATCAATGCAAGTGATAATTATATGTAAGAGAACAAAATCTTGACAAATTAAAACCAAATACAAACAAACGTCTCACAATACTCAATACCTATCGTTCTTGTTTTCAACGATTGATTCAAGTACTCATCAGTACTCAAATTGTATGCTTACGGCGCACGCCACGTTTTTGCTCTTGTTTAACGTTTACTCACTACCACCGTCCAGCTAGCCGTGAAGAGATCTCACCAAATTACACAATTTCAGATTCCTGAGGCGTAAATATACAGTAAGATGAGTCAACGTTGTATGGTAAAATATTAAAAATAATCGCATCAACCCCGAAAAAAAATTTTCCAATTCCCTTTTGCGTCTAAAATAACTGGATAAAATTTTGATGCGACTGGTTGCGCTCTCACGTTCTGTAATGTGGTTGAAGTTGAGTTTGTATGGGAAATTTCACATGCTTGCATTTTTTTTGTCAAATTTTACATGAATATGGTAACCTACCTATGTTATGATAATAAAATATAGCCTTAAGTGTGCAGAAAAAACCGCAAAGCAATCTGTAATTGTGTAAAAAGTTACATCTTAGCTTGTAAGTATCGTATTGATATTGATTGGCCTCCAGTGTTAGTGAAGATGCTCAAGCAGTCAACTGAGAAGTCTGATATATTTCAGCTTTGCTCATACGTTGAACATAACGTCGGACTATGTCCCTTCAATAATTTTTGAGTCAATTTAATGCTTGCTTTAAATATAAAGCATCAGGATTCAGAACACTTTGGCTTACGTCGACGGAAAGATCGTGAGAACATATTCAACGAGAAAGGCACTATCACCACTAGGTGGATTAATTTGGGTTTTTTTATTTTTTTTTTTAAATTGTTTTTACTAACTAATTTGGTAAACTTTTTTAAGAGTTGATTTTCTTGGGAATTTCTTTTGAAATTTCTTCGGAATTTATATTGAAAATTTCTAAAGCACTTTTCTGGTAATTTGTCAGAACTTTCCTTCGACAATTGTTTTGAAAATCGGAAATTACTTCTATGATTGCATTACAAATTCCTTCAGTAAGTCCGATAGAGTATTTATGAATTGCCAAGGAAATTGTCTAAGAAATTCTCAAAAAAAAAAAATTGAGGCGAAGCTGGATGAATTTCCACTTTTTATATAAAATATCGGATTATTAATTTCCAAATTGGTTCCAAAACATGAGGAAATGTTTCTAGTTTCACTTTAAGGTGAAACATCAAGAGATCCCATTGCAAATGTGTATACAAACTTTAGAGGCAAAAATCTGACAAACGAAGCATCGAACCAAGCCGCACTTGTTTATCCTGACTTTGCTAACTTGCAAAAAGAGGCAGCTTTTCCAATTCGAGAGCATTTGTTTACTAATTGATAAGATTGGTGCTCTTGAAAACATGAGTAGGGGACCAAGTCGGCCATTGTGGCAGCCATGTTTGTATTCTCAGAAGTTTCTCCTTAAATAGTCGATCCATGCTAGAATATTAGAAAAAAAATCATTCATCATGGTTCACTGCCCAAGCAGCACACATGTCACAAAGCAGTGTCTACAGTGCAAGTTTTTGATTGTACAGCAGGTACATTCCTGTTATTCTAACCAAAAGGCAAAATAACTTGAAAATGACTCGTATCCAACTAAAAACCTGCGCTGTCTACACTCCTTTGTAACATGTGTGCTGCTTGGGTGGCCAAACCTCGAATAATTTAGGGTTCTATTCAAAAGCAAGAACTTTTTTTTTAAAATTCATCGAACAGTATTATGTATTTATTTTGAAAACTGTGATGAAACGCGTGCTTGAGTTTTTAAGTATGAGAATAGTTGCTTTTTTATTCAAGTATTGAGTGCTTTCATAAACAAAAAGCGTCTATTAGCAACGAATTAGCAACGAAATTAAGTGTATAATCTGGTCATAGCTTGTAGTAAACCTCTAGGGTCCTTTTCAAAATCTCACCACAGTGCGTATTTCTTCAAATCATTATTCCTGCTTTTTGCTGAGTATGGAATAATACGAAAACGCCGCTTTCATAATCTGAAAAAATGTATAAACGGTCAGTCAAATATTTTCCAATAGTCAAAACTTAAAACTTACCGACACAAAAGTACTCATATTCAGCGGCATTAAAATTCCGTGCAGCAATACGTCCGGTTGAGAATTCTCCAGCAGCATTTTCAGAGACTTTTGCACTGAAACGTCCAGTTTGTGCCAATCGAGTGCGTAGATCTTATCGGGTAGGTTATCGTTCTCTATCAACAGAAGGTTTCCGAAGAAGCAATGGACAAATATGGAGAATACTCCAGCCATGAACAACAATGTGGCCGCAGAGAAAATACTTTCCGCAATCACGTTCAAACACATTGCCACGATGCCACCGCAAACCATGTACATCGAAAGGTACACCACTCCGTACTTGCGTTGAATCAGCAAGATGAACTCCTTGGTACAGTTATGATGGTATATTATCTCACCGAGAGCCTCTCGGATTGCGTCTGGTTTTACAGTTGGATCAGCGATTTGCTCGTTGAGTTCATCCAGTTTGATTTTGAGAGCCCGAATTTGACAGCAGGCTGACATAATTCCAGTTACCAGAGAACCAAATTGGGCAATCAGGCCATGTTGGACTACAAATATCATGATGGTCTGGTGAATGTAGTTCAATGCGTAAAAGTACGGCTCCGATGGGTTAATATACGGAATTACACAGGGCAACGGAAGATTGTACCGAAGGGGATCCGGAAACACCACTGGATTCACCAAGAGAGATAAGGCAGATGAAATGTATACTGAGTAGAGGGCCTTGCAGAACTGATAATTTCTATCGTAGTATAAATTAAACAGTTCAGAAATCCTTTTAGATTTGTATTGGAATCGACGGTTGTGAATTTCCTTCATCACATTGTTCCATTCGTTACGATTGACCAAAAATTCCATAATTCCGAAAATGGCATCCAAACAGGTGATCAGAAGCGCAATACATTCCGCAAGCTGTTCGTATGACATGTGGTCATAATTATTGATTAGGAAGCGCAACGAAAAGCAAGGATATGCGTAAGTTACTGAAAGCGCAAATAAAGTCCACGCAGACGGCCGCCAACGTTCTTCAAATATATCGCTACCCGAAACACTAAGAGCACGACGAACAAATTTTAGTATTAGACAGAATTTCTCATCTTCCATTGTGGGTGCAAGTATGTAGTTGTTGTCGGAATGAAAAAGGAAACGATAGTGACCGATCGATGTTGTGCAATGTGCTTTAATACCTATAATAATCATCCACATGCATATGCACAATTTTCTTCTTATTATCAAATTATCAAGTTAAATTATCCTAACCATTGGGTGAGAACTTGACCATATGCAATCACAAGAGGGCTTTTTTTTCCAAATCCTGTTCTTCATATTCAATTGGCTTGCTTGATAGGGAAGTGGAACCACCTCGGCTGGGCTTTTATTTTGGGCACTTTTTTGCTATAGACACATTAAACGCACTTCTACACCGCGGTTCTGAACTTTGTGGAATGATATTTCAGCGCTCTAGCTGCCGATTTTGATTCTTTTTGCACCAAAATGACTTGAATGATTACTTGAAATATTCGAATAGTACTGAAAACATTGAAAAATGTTTCCAGAAAGTAGTTCATTTCTTGACGTTTAGTTAAAATTGGTCGTTACGCTCTATTTCTTGATATTTCAAGTATCAAATTCCAATTTTGAAGTACAAAGCATGAAATGAATATGCCCAAACTGCACAACCATTTCAGACCATTACAGTACGCATCCTTGGAATCGCGGTTTCGATGGTTTCTGTTCTTTCTGTTCCTTTTTTTTGAGCTTAGTGTGTCCTTTCATATGGCCAGATGAGAGAGATACATATGGGTCATTCCACGCCAAGTGACCGACCGCTTGCAATCGACCATCACGGATTTGAACCAAATTTGGCTGAAACATTTGTTTAGATGAAAAAAGAAAAAATCCAAATTTTGGTGCCGATCGGATCACCCCTCGGCCCGTGGCAGCACCCCTCGTTTTGGCCGATATGAAAATTATACTCTCTTTCTTTTATTTTTATCATTGAAACGATTGCACATACATATTTTCGACCTTCGGCTTTTTTAAAGGAAATCGTTCAGGGAATCCAGAAAAAATATTATTTTTTGATACAGTGTTGCCAGATATCATATTTTTCAATTTTAAAACTAAAAATCGATTTTTATCAAAATACGTATATTTTGATTTTAAAAATATTGATTCCATCGTGTTTATCAGACGTTTTTCCATCGAAAAAGCTTAACTCCCCAAGGTAATTTGCGTCATTCCTGAGATATAGCGTTTTTAAGAAAAAATCACAGACAAACAGACGTAACACTTCGAACATTTTTCGATTCAAATTATAGTCACGGAAACACATTCGCCCAATCCTAAAAGGACTGAGTTTGGCCGACTATCAACTAGGTGGCGGTAGTGGGCAAACGTCAAACTCGAACAAAAACGATGCGAGCGCTACGGGTGGTCAGTTGGCCAACTAACAAATGCTCAAATAAACCGTTACGATGGGAATTATCGGAGTGTTACGTCTGTTTGTCTGTGAAAAAATAATAATTTTTTTTTCATATAAAGTATCATATGAAATCAGGTGCAGTTTATAAATTTCGAAAAAAAAACATTGTTCGATGCCATATAAACACGTTTTGTGCTGATTTGAACAGTATCGAGTATTAAAAGGATTAAAAAAATTGTGACAGTGTTGCCAGTTTACCTTTTTTATTATACCATGAAACCTAACCTTCAAGCGCAGACAGACGTTCTAGCTCGAACAAATTTACTCAAATTTTTTATGTAAATTTTCACTAGCGACACCTACACGGAGAAACTGAAAAACTCAAAATTAGGTACTTTTAAACTCAATTTTGAGTTCTTTTTCATCTCCCTTTTCATGCGCTCTTTCTATTGTTGTCAGAGAGTGAAGAGAGAAACAGCCCAACTTTTGCAGTTCCGTGCGTCAACCCAACACTGAGTTTCTAGCACAGTACTCAAATTTGAGTGAATACAACCTAGTCAAAATTTCGGTTGGGTGAAAAAAACTTAAAATTAGGTATTTTTTTTTTTACATGGAAGCAAGCGGGAACAACCCAACAACACATCGATTCCTTCAACTCAAAATTGGCTTGACGCACGCAACCCCGAAGTTGAGTGGAAAGAACTCACTTTTGGGTAGTTTCGTCTCTCCGTGTAGGTAACCGATTGCCACAGTGCAGTTGACAGGTAGAGAAACCACGTGCCTCCAGCCGCTTACTTACCACCCAATTCACCACCCATCGAGAAATAAAATCAAAACAAACACTATCAAAATCATTCCTACATTTGCGTCACATTCACAAAGATTTTCCAATGCGAGTGAAGTTCATCCAAATGCAGTTTATTCAAGCAAATCTATGTAAAATAAAAATAATAATGTGTAGAATAGTTTACAAGAGTCCTGTGCTAATTTGTGCAAAAGATTTTAGACATTAAATAAAAGTCATTTACTCAGCACGAATTATGTGGAAACATTATTAGCGTGCAACACGTGCGGTCTTTTCCCACCATCTGGCTTGTTGACGACCGTGGTGACAGTTGTTGGTAGCAACGCACATGTGAGGCAGCGATTGAATATCAACGTCGCTAACGCCATCTGTTCGCTAATTGCCACTTGGCAATTTGTGGCGGCCATGATTTTACACAAGCTGCTGAGTCAGACTTGAACGTCTGTCTGCGCTTCAAGTGTTTGACAATGTACAGGTTATTCTGAAAAATCGCACCATGTGTGTTGCAAGATGTGTGAGCAAGATAAAAACAATACACATCTTCTCTAACGACCTTGTTGTTGACCTTTTCTTCACAGACAAACAGACGTAACACCTAGAATAATTTTCGTGGAAATCCATCGCCTAGTTCACACTAGGTGAAACGTCTAACGCTTAGAAAAATGATGTGCGCACCTCTGGTTGTGAAAGCTACAACTATAAAGGTTTAAAAAAATCGTTAAAAGCGTGGTCGTTGGAATCTTTTCCAATGTTACGTCTGTTTGTCTGTGTTTTCTTGTTTATGGTCCTATCTGACAAAATGACCCGATAATTGACAGTTATTAAATCAGTTATTGTTAGGTTGATAGTTAGCAATAAAAAAATTGATTTATTGGAAAAGATGAGGATAAATTGTAAAAATATAAAATGTATCTATTATGAAATTCATTTCAATTGTCATTTTATTCATTTCAACGATGTTGTAGATGGAAGTGTTGCCACACATGTCATTTTTATTGTAAACATCTAATTTACACGAAACACCAAATAAACACAAATGATTTCTGTTTTTTATACATAACGAGCACAGTTGGCAACACTGTATGAGTATGAGCATAGATGGCAACACAATTCATAATTGCTACTCCATGGTTAATCGCAGCGAACGATTGTCGCTTTAGTTTGTGTGTTTGCTGGTCAGCGACGACAATAGAGTTATTGGGGTAATTCATGTATTTTGGACAGGCTGAGGACAACATTGGAAAAATCGTCCCCTAGCTTCCATAGAAAGCAATTGATTATTTTGCAAAGTTACCAATACGCTTATAGTACGATCGTACTTTGCGTTCCTTGTGACAAAAACCTTAACGAAAACCTTTTAAGCTATGAAAATCAAAATTCCCAATCGCCTGTTAGAACAGCATTTTGGAGACCGAATATATGTTTTGGACACCCTCAGGTATATATAATTTGGACAGGGCAATTATCTCAATGTTTAGCCATGAATACTGCTAAATCATGGAAGTAGCATAAATTAACAAATATTTTCTTACAAATAATCAAATTTCTCCGCTTAACAGGCATCTATTTCGATAACTATTAGTTTTTGTTAAAATCGAGGAAATATCGCCAGACCCACAGAATACGCCTCCAAGTATGCAATCGCTCTGCATCCCCATGTAGTTCGTCAGATGACCAAATTATATTAACAGTAGGGGGCTGTCCATAAACCACGTGGTCATTTTTTTGGGACTTCTCAACCCCCCCCCCCCCCCGTGGTCATTTGTCCATACATTTTTTTTTATTCGTCCATACAAAATGCTCATAGGCCGAACCCCTCCCCCCCCTTCATGACCACGTGGTTTATGGACAGCCCCTAGAAACCATGCAATGTATTTTGGACATATCCTATTTTAAGCGTTCTAGATGAATGTTAAGAGATTAGTTGCCTAATGCTTCTTTATTGAACATGTTTCGTTGCAAAAAGGCTTTTAAATTTCTTTCATTCATTTATTTAGTTCACATCAAATTCATGATAATACTGAATCAACAATTTGCCGCCATAATACTCGATTTGCAGCTGCAGCTCTCCATCCTCGGTCACGCCCAACACTCACCAGATCACGCTCCACCTGGTCCGCCCATCGTGCTCTCTGCGCTTCACGCCTTCTTGTGCCAACCGGATCAGTTGCAAACACCAGCTTTGCAGAGTTGTTGTCCGGCATTCTTGCAACATGCCCTGCCCACCGTATCCTTCCGGCTTTGGCCACCTTCTGGATGCTGGGTTCGCCGTAAAGTGCAGCGAGCTCGTGGTTCATTCTTCTCCGCCACACACCGTTCTCCTGCACACCGCCGAAAATCGTCCTTAGCACCCGTCGCTCGAAAACTCCGAGTGCTTGCAGGTCCTCCTCGAGCATCGTCCATGTCTCGTGTCCGTAGAGAACCACCGGTCTTATTAACGTCTTGTACATGGTACATTTGGTGCGGGGGTGAATCTTTTTTGACCGCAGTTTCTTCTGGAGCCCATAGTAGGCACGACTTCCACTGATGATGCGCCTTCGTATTTCACGGCTCACGTTATTGTCAGCCGTTAGCAAGGAACCGAGGTAGACGAATTCTTCTACCACCTCGAAAGTATCCCCGTCTATCGTAACATTGCTGCCAAGGCTTGTCCTGTCTCGCTCAGTCCCACCTACCAGCATGTACTTTGTCTTAGCCGCATTCACCACCAGTCCGACCTTTGCTGCTTCACGTTTCAGGCGGGTGTACAGTTCTGCCACCGTTCCAAATGTTCTGGCAATAATATCCATGTCATCCGCAAAACAGACAAATTGGCTGGATTTCGTGAAGATCGTACCCCGGCTGTTGAGCCCGGCTCGTCGCATAACACCTTCCAGGGCGATGTTGAATAGTAGGCAGGAAAGTCCATCACCTTGTCGTAGTCCCCGTCGAGATTCAAATGAACTGGATAGCTCACCCGAAATCCTTACGCTGTTCTGCACACCGTCCATCGTTGCTCTTATCAGTCTAGTCAGCTTCCCGGGAAAGCTGTTCTCGTCCATAATTTTCCATAGCTCTGTGCGGTCGATACTGTCGTATGCCGCTTTGAAGTCGATGAACAGGTGGTGCGTTGGGACCTGGTATTCACGGCATTTCTGGAGGATTTGCCGTACGGTGAAGATCTGGTCCGTTGTCGACCGGCCGTCGATGAAACCGGCTTGGTAACTTCCCACGAACTCATTTACTTTAGGTGAAAGACGACGGAAGATGATCTGGGATAGCATTTTGTAGGCGGCATTCAAAACGGTGATCGCTCGAAAGTTCTCACACATTAACTTGTCGCCTTTCTTGTGGATGGGACAGACTATCCCTTCCTTCCACTCCTCCGGTAGCTGTTCGGTTTCCCAGATCTTGACTACTAACTGGTGCAGACAGGTGGCCAACTTTTCCGGGCCCATCTTGATGAGTTCTGCTGCTATACCGTCCTTACCAGCCGCTTTGTTGTTTTTGAGCTGGTGGATGGCATCCTTAACTTCCCTCAGCGTGGGAGTTGGTTCGTTCCCGTCCTCTGCTGCACCAACATAGTCATTTCCTCCGCTGCCTTGGTCCTCCGTGCCTACATTCTCTTCGCCATTCATGTGCTCGTCGAAGTGCTGCTTCCACCTTTCGATCACCTCACGTTTGTCCGTCAGGAGGCTCCCTTCCTTATCCCTGCATATTTCGGCTTGCGGCACGTAGCCTTTGCGGGATGCGTTGAGCTTCTGGTAGAACTTGCGTGTTTCCTGTGAGCGGCACAGCAGTTCCATTTCCTCGCACTCCGCTTCTTCCAGGCGGCGCTTTTTCTCCCGGAAGAGACGGGTCTGCTGCTTCCGCTTCTGTTCTGAGCGATCCACATTCTGTCGGGTTCCATGCTGCAGCATTACCGCCCGCGCTGCATCCTTCTCCTCCAGAACCGCTCTGCACTCCTCGTCGAACCAATCGTTTCGTCGACTCCGTTCTACGTACCCGATTGTGCTCTCGGCTGCGTTGTTGATGGCTGCTTTGACTGTACTCCAGCAGTCCTCTAGAGGGGCCACATCGAGCACACCCTCGTCCGGCAACGCTGCCTCAAGATTCTGCGCGTATGCGGTGGCGACATCCGGTTGCTTCAGTCGCTCTAGATCGTACCGGGGCGGCCGCCGGTAATGTACGTTGTTAATAACGGAGAGTTTTGGGCGCAGTTTAACCATCACCAGGTAGTGATTGGAGTCGATATTAGCGCCACGATAGGTCCTGACGTCGATAATGTCGGAGAAGTGCCGTCCATCAATCAGAACGTGGTCGATTTGCGATTCCGTTTGTTGTGGTGATCTCCAGGTGTAACGATACGGGAGGCTGTGCTGGAAGAAGGTGCTACGAATGGCCATGTTCTTGGAGGCGGCGAAATCGATGAGGCGTAGGCCATTTTCGTTCGTCAGCTGGTGGGCGCTGAACTTTCCAATCGTCGGTCTGAATTCCTCCTCCTGGCCTACCTGAGCGTTTAGATCCCCTATGATGATCTTGACGTCGTGGTTTGGGCAGCGGTCGTACTCGCGTTCGAGCTGCGCGTAAAATGCGTCTTTGTCATCATCAGTGCTTCCGGAGTGAGGGCTGTGCACGTTTATTATGGGTAACTCTCGCTGAGACCGTCCCACTATTTACACCATGTCTTCAAAAATGTTTAAAGTGGCGATTTTCTGAAAGTCCTCCCAAAAAAAGTAAGGAAAATGCATTTGGTTAATCAAATTGGTGGACCCCCCGTTAGTTAGAGCCACAAGCATTTTGGCGGACCCCTCGATTTTTGTCAATTGTTGATTCATTTAAACCGTTATAACTCGAAAGTTTCGCCAGAAACCACCTAAAAACTATAGGTTGTTGAAAAGAGAGAAGATAGGGCTACTATTAACAGTTATAAAAAGTTGGGTCGGCCATATTGATTTTGGCCGCCATCTTGGATTTTTATACCAAAACTGTTTTTTCACCATGTTGGCAACCACCGATTTTCAAAATGTTTGCGTCAATCGAAAGCGGGGACATTTTTACACAACATATCAAAAATTTAGAGATGTATCTTTTTCCTATCAAAAGTTATCTGCACTTTTGTGAATCATGCCACTTTTGCGAACTGAGCCAAGTGCCGATTGTTTTCATAAATGCAGCGTTATTTCACAGTGTTTACGAACATTTATTCTAAATCTGAATCCACTAATGAAAAGTTGAAAGTTTCAGCTTTTCAAAACACCAAAAAAGTTTAAAAAGCAATGGCCGCATCGTTGAGAAACAGTTAAAAATGAGAACGAACCTCCGATTTGCCCTAATTTTGCTGCAGGTGCGTTTGTGTATACAAGCAGGCGCCAACTTTGATGCTGTTGCGTGTCATTGCCGGTGCGCATGGCAATGTATGTAGAAAACGTGTCATGAATTACAAAAGTGCACATAACTTTTGATAGGAAAAAGATACATCTCTAAATTTTTGATATGTTGTGTAAAATTGTCCCCGCTTTCGATTGACGCAAGAAATTTGAAAATCGGTGGTTGCCAACATGGTTAAAAAAAATTTTTGGTAGATAAATTCAAGATGGCGGCCGAAATCAATATGGCCGACCAAACTTTTTATAACTGCAAAGAGTACCTCTATCTTTTCTCTTTCCAACAACCTATAGTTTTTAAGTGGTTTCTGGCGAAACTTTCGAGTTATAATGGTTTAAATGAGCCAACAATTGACCAGAATCGAGGGGTTCACCAAAATGCTTGTGGCTCTAACTAACGGGGGGTCCACCAATTTGATTATCCAAATGCATTTTCCTTACTTTTTTGGGGAGGACTTTCAGAAAATCGCCACCTTAAACATTTTTGAAGACATGGTGTAAATAGTGGGACGGTCTCAGCGAGAGTTACCCTATGCTAATGTTGAAGAATCGGCCCTTGATCCTCAACCTGCACATTCTTTCGTCGATCGGCCACCAACCGATCACGCGCCTCTGCATGTCGCCCATCACTATAAAAGCTGTTCCCAGCTCACGTGTGTTGCCGCAACTCTGGTAGATGGTATGATTACCTCTAAACGTTCGCACCATAGATCCTGTCCAACACACCTCCTGCAGCGCTACGATTCCGAACCCGCGGTCCTTCAGTATATCGGCGAGTATGCGGGTGCTCCCGATGAAGTTGAGAGATCTGCAGTTCCACGTACCGAGCTTCCAATCGCAAGTCCCTTTTCGTCGCTGTGGTCGTCGCCATTGGTATCGGTTCGCATTCTTCTCTTGTTGATTTTCCGGAGCTAGTCTTTTTTACGGCTGGCTCGCAGGGCCTGACACCAACCCACTAACCCAGGGAGCTGGGCTTACCTTCCCGGAAGCTACGGGTTCTGCATTGGCATTTCCTCCAACTACAGTGCTAAATAGCTAGGCTCGAGCGCCAGTCTTCGCCGGGGGTGGTGTTTTTAATGGGCGCCCAGGAGATAATATTTTACCTGAGCTTCCACCCCAATTTCTTACAATTATTAATTCAACCATTTTGAGGTGAATATTGTAAGTGGCTATGAAGTGTATGTCGTCTTGCAAACCTGTGCATTTGAGGGGTTTTAGTGAAATAATTTACATTTTCGATAATTTTGGAGTAAATTCATAATTGTTAAGCGTATTTTCAACGTAAGTCATCAGAATAGGGTCTAATTGATCCAATAATCGATATTGAGAAGTATTTCCTTTTATTAGCTTTCCGGAACAAGGCATACATCGTCGTGCATGTCCAAATTATATACATGTCCAAATTATATTTTTTACCCTAACTATAGACAATAGCATATTAACTCTATTGCGATGACAGCAGCCATTTCGATCACTCATCAGCATTCTTCAGCATTCGCCATTCATTCATTCGCTTGCGATCAAAACTGCGATGAAAGGCAACGAATATCCATGTCAAGCAACTTGCGCATGGCTTTCCACTGGTGATAGAGTTGCGTGCTTGATCACGACAATCCGTTTGCTGCATCTTTCTCGATTTGATTCAGCAAAGAGGAGTGGAGCGGACCTGGTGTGGTGGTTAGAACACAAGACTATCACGCCGAGGACCTGGGATCGAATCCCACTTCCGCCATACTCACGAAATGTAGGTTCTTCCTTCGGAAGGGAAGTAAAGCGTGGGTCCCGAGATGAACTAGCCTAGGGTTAAAAATCTCGTTATTACAGACCAAATAAAAGAAGCAAAGAGGAGTGAATATGAATGGAGTGAGGCGAATATACCGATCCTTAATATGATACTATACATTGTCGATCTGGAAGTCACCTATAATTGATCGAATAATCGATATGATTTATCGGAATTAACCTTCCGTACAACCGATCTCTTTTCCATGCAAAAAAAGCCTAAGAAAAGTAGGCTCTAGGGAGCAAACGCCACTAATCCATTTTACTCAGAAATTTTTGTTCATTCTTCGTCACGAAGAACAAACAAAAACTCATGCATATGCATATGCATCACATCATATGCAATCACATCAATAGACAACACAATACTCAACACTGTTCTTCACTTCTCTGCCCGGGACAATAAAGGACATGATCTATTATTCTGCAATCCAGTAAGAGTAAACGCAATACTAAGCATCCCCGCACCTATTGTTTGCGTTTCCGCTAAATACTAGCATACTTGGCAACACCGCCGTAAAAATCAATCAAAAGATATTTTTACAGGGATTTTTATAAGGACCTTCGAATGTAAAATAAAAATACTGAAGTCTGAGCTACCAGTTGCGCGTAGTATCTAATATTATCTAATTCCAAAGGGTGTCATACTTCATATTTTATCATCTTCCATATTTTCAGGTTCAGCTTCTGAAATTAGCTGTGGGTCATTGAATGTACTTATATCGAAATGACATTTTCAGCACTGTTGCTTTTAAATACACTCATCAAATGTTTTCCTGAATATATTTTACGTCGATGTTGCCAAATATACTAAACCTAAATAAAATAATACTTTTGGCTTGTTAATTAGATTTCATACAAAAGTTCTAGTAAAATTAAAATGTCTACGATAAATATTACATATTTGGCAGCACTTCCGTTCAGATAATGTTAAAATATATGAAATTTGTTTAGAATTGATTATCTCAATAGATACATTTTTTTAGTTCAACAGGTTATGCTAGTCCATTACGATAGAATCATAACACTAGTTTACAGCATTTTTGAACTCGGTAAGCTGATGATCATTTTTGGTGTAGAATCATGCCCTGAGTTCGAAAACGTGAAGGAAAAAAATTACAGTAGAGCGGAAATTTTTTCGAATTTCCATACAAGGTTGGTGATTTGAAATCGATTTTTGTTCTATTTTTAAGCAAAGTCGCTCACTTCAAACATCTCATTCTCCGTAATCAATGCTCCGATTGAGCTGAAATTTTTACTGTAACTCGCCTACATATGATATGTCAAATAAACGTCGAGAAAGAATTTTTAGGTTGTTTTTTTCTTATTGAAAAAAATACATTTCTTCAAAAAATTTTGGGAATTTTGCTAAAATTTAAGAAGATTGTCCCTAAAACTCGCCAATATCTTGAATTTCATCAATCTGACGCAAAACCTGAATTCAGATGATCGAATGGTATTGTATTCAGCTTTCAATTTATGGAAAAAGATTTAAAATTGGTTGAACAAAACGCAATATATTTGAATTTTAGTAAATTACATATTTTGAAAAGTTACAAAACTCGATATTGAACTAAAACTCAAAAACTGTTCTACTTTAAATTTTTTGAAGGTCGGTTTCGAAATCAGCACTAAATTGAGCTTCAAAAATTTTGGTCGTAGACAGAAGTTCACGACTTTCGTTTTATTTTGTAAACTTGTGTAATTAATGAACTGGCAACACTGTAACATTTCTTTAATCCTTTTTATACTTGATATTGTTCAAATCAACACAAAACGTCTTTATATGGCATCGAACAATATTTTTTTTTGCGAAATTTATAAACTGCACCTGATTTTACATGATACTTTATATGAAAAAAATGAATATTTTTTCTTAACAACGCTATATCTCAGGAACGACACAAATAAGCTTGGAGAGTTAAGCTTTTTTTATGGAAAAACGTCTGATAAACACGATGGAATCAAAATTTTTAAAATCAAAATATACGTATTTTGAGAAAAATCGATTTTTAGTTTTTAAATTGAAAAATATGATATCTGGCAACATTGTATCAAAAAAATAATATTTTTTCTGGATTTCCTGAACGATTTCCTTTAAAAAAGCCGAAGGTCGAAAATGTGTAGGTGCAATCGTTTCAATGATTAAAATAAAAGAAAGAGAGGATAATTTTCATATCGGCCAAAACGAGGGGTGCTGCCACGGGCCGAGGGGTGATCCGATCGGCACCAAAATTTGGATTTTTTCTTTTTCCATCTAAACAAATATTTCAGCCAAATTTGGTTCAAATCCGTGATGGTCGGTTGCAAGTTTTCACATTTTCTCGGTCACTTAATATGGAATGACCCATATACTGCAACCAAATACTACACTATTTAAAATATGAACGAGGTCAAGTCCAGCCGGATGCCAGCTATCGATACCTTAAGGATTATGACGCAGAGGGAACTGCTAGAAAATATTGTAAAATTTAATGTGGTGTGAATTCGGCCACTTCTTGCATAATGCATTGCCCAGCGTGTTGGAAAAATAGCCATTAACTCTGAGAATAACCTCTCATTGCCTAATCTTCCCATCTCCAAAAAATCGATGTTTTTTGAACAAATATGTGCTTTTGTGACAGACTGTGGTGTAGATTAGGCGCTGTCCATAAACTACGTAGATTCATTTTTGGCCATCTCAGAATCCCTCAGAATTTAATATTAACAATATTAAATGCCCAAATAAAAAAAAAATCCAGATACGAAGAAATCGTGGCTTCCAAACAATCACTGTGAAAATTTTTGACATTTCAATAAGCAAATATATAACCTCGCCTACTAAGACCCAAGCTTACCCCTCACAGTTGTATAGCCAGCGTAAAAAGCTGGATTGAACTTTAAGAGCTAAAAATTCGGGATTATTTGTTAAGAGTAGTCCAAGGAGTAGTCAAATACAAAGTTTATTTCTGAAACATATTTGTTGTATACTTGGCACGGTAAAGGCTGGGTATGCTGCGCAATTCAGATCCCATTGTGATCCACTAGCCTCTGCCCAGCAACTCTTATCCCAACATCCACGGGGTACCGGCCGGAAACTATGAGCAACGTTAGGGAAGATCGGGTAACCAACCACGGTGGGAAGTTTGGTCGTAGGCTGACAGGGAAGGGGGGTTTGCTTCGGCAAACCTGAGCGTCTGTTCTCCAGGAGGAGCGGCTCACAACAGCGTCTGATCCCCATGTTAGGGGTGGCTGATCTACGTCCGAGTGCCAGGGAAGGACTCTAAGCTAAACTGTGCACTATGGTCCTCCGGAAAGTAGGGGGTTGGTGTCAGGCCCTACGAGCCAGCCGTAAAAAACCATTGTAACGGAAAATCAGCAACAGAATAATACGAACCGAGTCCAACGGCAACGACCCCAGCGAACAAAAAGGACTTGCGATTGGAAACTCGGTAAGTGGAACTGCCGATCTCTCAACTTCATTGGGAGCACCCGCATACTCGCCGATCTACTGAAGGACCGCGGGTTCGGCATCGTAGCGCTGCAAGAGGTGTGTTGGACAGGATCCATCAGTTAGAGCTCACTCTTTGTGCAGAGTGGACGGTTTTTGTTGAGTGCTCAAATCTCGTTTCGACCGATACCGTTTTGTTCAAGTGCGCGCTTCAAGTTTTTCCGTGCCTAAGGCACTATCGGGCATTCCGTAATCGCGGTAGTCGTCGTTTTCCAGCGGAAGCGCGATGAAACGCCGCGAAAATACGTTTTGTGTTGACTTTTCGGATGTACCAAAAAAGCCAACCTTCGAGGAATTACATCAATTCATCGGGACCCGACTGGGGCTGAAGCGAGGGGAGGTTCTAAGAATACAATGCAGCAGAAGTGCGGGCTGTGCGTTCGTTAACCCTTATGTGGCCGACAGGGTACCCGGGTACCCAGCGTCCATTTGAAAAGCACGGTGTAGAAAAAAGCAAAAAAATTGTCGGACACATAACGGTTAAAGTTAACGACTTGGAGTTGGCTCAAAAAATCGTTACCGAACACGATAACAAGCATGAGATCGAATCCGAAGGGAGACGTTACATGCTTAGACTGCGTATGGAGGATGGAGCAGTGGCTGTAAAATTGTTCGATCTCACCGAAGGTACGACTCCGGAGCAGATTGCTGAGTACCTGAGAGCGTACGGCGAGGTAATATCTATCGAACCGGAGTTGTGGGACGACAAATACATGTTCGGAGGATCAGCGACAGGCGTATGGGTGGTCAAAATGATGGTGCCACGGAACATCCCTTCCTACGTCACTATCGATGGCGATAGTACTTTCCTGTCTTACTATGGCCAGCACCATACCTGTAAACATTGTGGGGAATATGTTCACAATGGCACGTCGTGCGTGCAGAACAAGAAATTGTTGATGCAGAAGCTTGCAGCAGCTTCTGGAAAACCAACGTATGCAAATGTGGCGAAGGCAGCTATGACCAACACAAACAAACCATCATCTGGTGGGCCAACAGTGAGGAGGCGTCCAATCTCAAACGAACCGGCACCGTCTACATCAACTAATATCAACCACGGTTCGACATCGACATCCAACCAACATACACACGGACAAGCGGCATCGACGGCGAGTACAACGGAATCTTCGAGTGTGAATGCAGCCCAGTCAACCGAGATGCAGTCTCTTGCACTACCTGCATCAGATACAACGATCTCGTTCAAAGCACCACGCTTGCCAAAGAAAGTGGATGACAGAGCACAAAAATTCTCCAAGGCCCATGATGAAGATACCGATGATTCCTCGACGTCTACCAGCAGCCGGCGCTCAATCGGCCGACCTTCTAAAAAACAGAAACCCAACAACGGCTCTGATTCGATGGGAGAATCCACAAACATTTAGAGATGGATTGTTTGAGTTACAATATAGCCACTGTTAATATAAACACAATCACAAGCGTCACCAAACTCGAATCTTTTCGCACTTTCATCCGCTCGATGGAACTCGACATTGTCTTTATTCAAGAAATTGAAAATGAACAACTTACGATTCCAGGATTCAATGTCATCTGCAATGTCGACCACAGTCGCAGAGGAACTGCTATCGCCATAAAAAGCCACATTCGTTTTTCACATGTTGAGAAGAGTTTGGACGGACGTCTGATCGCGGCAAGAGTCAACAACGTCACACTTTGCTGTATATACGCTCACTCTGGCAACACGAGAAAGATTCCTCAACAACACTGTTTCGTACTATCTGCGTCATAGCACACCACATATCATCCTTGCGGGTGATTTTAATTGTATACTTCGCCAATGTGATGGAACGGGGGCAAATTTCAGTCCAGCCCTTCAAGCAACTACCAACCAGCTGCAGCTGAAAGATGTATGGGTACAGCTGAAGTCGAGAACACCAGGACATACGTATGTAACGCATCACTCTGCGTCAAGATTGGATCGCATCTATGTTTCTCCCGAACTCGTGAACCAGCTCCGAACTGTAAATACACATGTATGCGCTTTCACTGACCACAAAGCGGTCACTGCTCGAATTTGTCTTCCGTCCCTCGGCAGAGCACCTGGTCGGGGATATTGGACTCTCCGTACTCACCTTCTCACTGCTGATAACGTAGATGAGTTCCAAATTCGTTGGCAGTATTGGACCCGGGAACGACGTCATTATCGGTCCTGGATGCAATGGTGGATTAACTATGCCAAACCTAAAATCCAAGCCTTTTATCGCTGGAAGTCGAAGGCAGAATACGATCGCTTTCACTACGCGTTCCAAAACTTGTACGTTGCACTACGCCAGGCCTATGATGATCTGCCGGGCCACCCAGAGATGCTCACACACATCAATCGCATAAAGAGCGAAATACTGATCTTACAGCGTAACTTCAGTCGATCGTTCGTACGTTCGAATGAATCACTATTAGCCGGAGAAACCATATCGTCGTTCCAGCTGGGAGAACGGAAAAGAAAGCGCACAACGATTACTGAAATGAAGGATGAGCAAGGCAATAACATAGAGCAGCCAGAAGACATCGAGCGGCATATTCTCGCGTACTTCCAAAATCTCTACACGGCTGAAGAAACAGATGCAGAAGCAGAGCAAGAGTTCCTGAGTGACCAGATTATTCCAGACGGTGATGAGCCGAACACTGCGAGCATGAGTGAAATCACCACATCTGAAATCTGGACAGCGATCAAAACAAGTGCTCCAAACAAATCCCCAGGACCCGACGGTATTCCGAGAGAATTTTACCTTCGGACCTTTGACGTAATACATAGAGAGATGAATCTTATTCTAAATGAAGCCCTTGGGGCAGCAGGGACGGATGTCCTGGGGCCTGACGCACCCCCCCGCTTACGAGTCAGCCGCGTAGTTGCCGGCTAAGAATAGGACTACTAACCCCAATTCAAGGTGTCAAGCGACCCGTGCCGAGGAATGAGTGATCGAGGGGGTGAAAAAGATGCTCGATCTTTAACGGAGCCTGTGGGGTACCTGGGCACCCCCCACAGTATGCTGTCCCTTACCGCGTTAATGCAGAGCTCTGGCGTGGTGGACATTATTTCTCGTGCAACTCGTGGGAACAATGAGCAAGAATTCAAAATCAAATAACATAGGTGGAAGTAGCGGTGCGATCAATCCCTTCGCAAGAAGCGGGTTGATGAGGTCTCCGACAAGGAGAAGCGAGGAGTCAGGTGCTGGAAGCTGCTTACGCAGCTCAAGCGTGGGAGCTCCTGTCCACTCCACGGCAAGCCAGCCGGCGGAGGTCATGGACGGAGCATGGTTGCTGAGGGCCATCAGCCAAGTTGCAGAAAAAGGACGGCCCGCATTTGAGGTGGCTGAGCAGCAGCTCGGCAAAATTATCGACTTTGCGACAACTAAGTCGAATATAAGCAAGGACCTGAAAACGGCCTTGCTTCGGCTTAGGGCGTCTGTCGAAAATGCCAAGCAGGAGCACGCGGTTGCGTTGCTGGCTGCAGCAGCGGTGGAACCCGCAAAGGAGAAAGCGTCTAAGTTTACACAAACGGAGGCCTTCTCCTTCGCGGGTAGTCCGAAGAGAGTGGAAGCGAATGCTCGCGACAAAAGCGACAAGCATTCGCAGAAGCGGGCGAGGCAGCCGTCAGGTGAGGAGCTGTCTGGCGGCGCCCGCAAGGCCAGGCGTATAATAACCCCGAAAGCCGGTGGTAACGCTGGAAAGTCGAACTCCAGCCAGGGTTCCCGGAAAGCTGGGAAGGGTGGGCCTGAAAAGGCCGGCCCGTCCCGGAATGATGGGAACAAGGGGTTGCGACCAATGGTGGGCCCTCAGCAGCCGCAGAGCAGGGCGATCCAAGGAGAGGACCCTCCTTGGACAAAGGTAGAGCGGAAGAGGAAGAAGAAGGGGAATCCGCAGGCAGAAGTGCAGGTCGCCAAGCCAAGGCGTAGGAAGGCAGGTGCCAGGCGCGAAAAAGGTGACGCTATCGTCATCAAGACCGAACAGTCGAAATACTCGGACGTCTTGAAGGCGATGAGGTGCGACGCCAAGCTCGAGGGTCTTGGGGCCGACGTACGCAGTATCAGACGTACTCGTACGGGCGAAATGATCCTGGAGCTTAAGCGCCAGAAGGATCACAAGGGCGCCGCCTACAAGAGGCTGGCAGAAGAGGTCCTTGGAGATGGAGTGGAGGTGAGGGCTCTTACGCATGAGGCGACTCTGAAGGTCAAAGACCTAGACGAGATCACCGAAGCGGAAGAGCTCGTCACGGCACTGCGGCAACAGTGCGATGTTCAGGTGGCCGCCACAGCCGTCAGGCTGCGGAAGGGGCCAGCAGGGACACAGATAGCTCTGGTTCAGCTACCTGTGGCGGATGTTAAAAAGTCCGTTAAAGTAGGGAGTATTAAGGTGGGCTGGTGTGTTTGTCACCTGACATTCCACGAGCCACCTGAGGTTTGCTTCAGGTGTCTGGAACCAGGACACAAGTCGTGGGACTGCAAAGGCCCCGGCAGGCGCAAACTGTGTAGGCGATGCGGCGCTGAAGGTCATAAGGCCCAAAGCTGCACGAGTCCGCCCATCTGCATGATCTGTACCGGGAAAACCTCGAAAAACAGACATGCGATGGGTGGTCCAGGGTGCCCGGCCTTTAAGAAAGCCGCAGTGAGCAACAAATCACAGTGCAGGTAACGCAGCTGAACCTGAACCACTGTGATGCGGCTCAGCAACTGCTTTGTCAGGCGGTTTCTGAGTGGGAGACGGATATCGCCATCATTTCGGACCCATACCGAGTACCCGCCGGCAACGGCAACTGGGCCTCGGATGGGACCAGGAAAATGGCGGCGATATGGACGACGGGTAAATACCCCGTGCAGGAGTTGGTGTCTACTACCTATGAGGGCTTCGTGGTCGCCAAAGTAAACGGGGTCTTCTTCTGTAGCTGTTATGCGCCTCCGCGGTGGCCGATCGAGCGGTTCACGCAAATGCTGGACCGCTTAACGACCGTGCTAACAGGGCGAAGGCCGGTGGTAATAGCGGGTGACTTTAATGCCTGGGCTGTGGAATGGGGAAGCCGTTTCACGAACCAGCGGGGTCAGATCCTGCTAGAAACACTGGCCATCTTAGATGTCGACTTGGCTAACGTCGGTACCAAGAGTACCTATAGTCGAAACGGAGCGGAGTCAATTATTGACGTGACCTTTTGTAGTCCTGGCCTAACAAGTAGTTCGAACTGGAGAGTAGATGATGGCTACACTCACAGCGACCACCTGGCGGTTCGCTACAGTATCGACTACAACAACAGCAGACAGCGGATAGATGAAGAGGCGGCTAGGCCAAGGCCAAGCCCTCGTAGGTGGAAGACATCATACTTCGACGAAGAGGTATTTAGGGAAGCGCTCCGCCGTGAGCGAAACTTACTCGGTTTAGACGGCGACGAGCTGGTAGCGGTGCTCTCACGTGCGTGTGATGCGACCATGCCTAGGAGAGTCCACCCTAGAAATGGGAGGCCACCGGCTTACTGGTGGACCGACGCGATTGCGGACCTGCGCCGCGCCTGTCTACGGGCTAGGCGGCGGATGCAGCGAGCACGATCAGAGGAAGAGCGAAACGAACGGCGGGTGGTGTTCGCCGCTGCAAAAGCCGCGCTCAAGACCGAGATAAGAGCAAGCAAAAAGGCCTGCTTTGAGGGTCTCTGTCAGAGTGCCAATACGAACCCGTGGGGTGATGCCTACAGGATCGTTATGGCCAAGACGAGAGGTGTGGAGCCATCACAGAGATGTTGGAGGGGATCATTGGAGGATTTTTTCCGCGTCATGATCCTAGTCCTTGGCCTCCTTTCGTAGGACAGACGGGGACTGGGGCTGGCGATGAGGAAATGGTCACCGATGTGGAACTTGCGGGGATAGCTAAGTCCCTTAGCGTAGGTAAGGCCCCAGGTCTGGACGGAGTTCCGAACCTGGCCTTAAAAGTAGCTATTGCAGAAGCTCCCGAGATGTTCAGGTCTGCTATGCAGAAATGCCTGGACGAGGGAGTTTTCCCAGAAGCTTGGAAGAGGCAGAGCCTGGTACTATTGCCAAAGGCGGGGAAACCACCCGGAGACCCGTCGGCATATAGACCAATATGCTTGATTGACACGGCGGGGAAGGTGCTCGAAAAGATCATCCTCAATAGAATGTTGAAGTTCACTGAGGGCGTAAATGGTCTCTCGAGCAACCAGTATGGCTTCCGGAAGGGGAGGTCCACCGTAGACGCTATCTTGTCGGTTACAAAAACCGCCGAGAAAGCACTCGAGCCTAAGAGGAGGGGAATTCGCTTTTGCGGGGTAGTGACTCTGGATGTAAGGAATGCATTTAATAGCGCCAGTTGGGCTGCTATTGCTGATGCGCTCTTGCGTCTGGGGATACCGGAGTACTTGTACAAGATTCTCGGAAGCTACTTCCAGAATCGCGTACTAGTATACGACACGGAGGTGGGTCGGAAGTGCTTTCACATAACCTCAGGAGTCCCGCAAGGTTCCATCCTGGGTCCGGTGTTATGGAATGTCATGTACGACGAGGTGTTGAGGTTAGAGTACCCAGTGGGAGTGGTGATTGTCGGATTTGCCGACGATATTACGCTCGAAGTCTACGGTGAAACGATCGAGGAGGTGAAGTTGACTACCGACCACTCGATCAAGGTTGTGGAGGCGTGGATGCGGTCCAGAAAACTGGAGCTGGCTCACCACAAGACAGAGGTGACGGTTGTTAACAACATGCAGTCGGCGCAGCAGACGGAGATCAGTGTAGGAGAGTGCACTATCCTGTCGAAGCGCTCTGTCAAGCACTTGGGCGTGATGATCGACGATAAGCTTACCTTCGGTAGCCACGTCGATTATGCCTGTAAAAGAGCCTCCACAGCTATTGCGGCACTGTCCCGGATGATGTCCAATAGCTCAGCGGTGTACGCCAGTAAGCGCAAGCTTCTGGCTAGTGTTGCTACGTCCATACTTAGGTATGGCGGCCCGGCGTGGGGTACCGCGCTAAGTACTGAATGCTACCGACGGAAGCTGGAAAGTACTTACAGGCTTATGTGTCTGAGGGTTGCAAGCGCGTACCGTACCGTGTCACACGACGCTCTCTGTGTCATTACTGGTATGGTGCCCATCAGCATTCTTATCAGTGAGGATATGGAGTGCTTCGAAATGCGCGGCACAAGAGGCATACGCAAGACTGTCAGGATGGCCTCTATGGTCAAATGGCAGCGCGCGTGGGACAGTTCCACCAAAGGAAGGTGGACCCATAGGTTGATACCGAGGGTAGATAGTTGGATTAATAGGCGCCATGGGGAAGTTTCATTCCACCTGACACAGGTCCTTACAGGTCATGGTTGCTTCCGACAATATCTACACCGTTTCGGGCATGCGGATTCTCCCGAATGCCCAGTGTGCAATGGTTTAGAGGAAACGGCGGAACACGTTTTGTTCGTGTGCCCGCGTTTTCGCACAATGCGTGACCGCATGCTTGCCACATGCGGGGAGGACACAACTCCGGACAACTTGGTCCAGAGAATGTGTAGGGATGAGATTAGCTGGAATGCCGTTTCAACGGCTATCACCCATATCGTCTGGGAGCTACAAAGGAGGTGGCGCGTGGACTCGGAGAATGGCTAGTCCAGATGCAGTACAAGAGGTGGTCCAGGGGTTCGAAGTCGGCTTCGTAGGTCATACCGGTGCCCTGCGGTCGAGATCGACCCTTACAGCGATTAAGTGGCCGCGGAGAGGAAGTCCCGGTAGCGGTGCTGTCGTGGCGTCAGTCTACTGGGTTGGATCTGAGCCCGCGGTTGGAAAGGGGTCCCCGGCAAGGGTCGGGGTAGGTGAGACCCTGCTGTCTGCAACCTACGGATGCAGCTGATAAGGCCTGAAGGGTAGTGATACCCTTGCCTTCAGCAGGTCAGATCGGGTTGCATGTGGGCATCAGTTCTTGATGTCCGCTCAGCAGTAGGGCGCGGGTGGGGTTGACCCTGCCCGCCTTCCGAGGACAAAGGGAGTGGCGAGGACCACTCGGGAAACTGGCTAAGCGCCAGCATGCTATCGTGATGGACTCTCCAGTGCGAGTCATCGATGTTCGTTGCTGCTAGGCTACGGCAGCTAACCTTGAGGGTGCGATATGCACTAGCCCCTCTCTGAAGCAATACCTTCTTGGTGGTTCCGGAGAGACGTAGGGTTTGGCGACCATAGGAATGTGTTTTAGTGGGTCGAGGAGAGAGTAGTCCTGGCTTCTACCGGCATTGTAGAAGACGGCCTCATCCCCACACTACCCTAACCTTCCTGTTAGGGTGTCTGATGAGCAGATTTATCCCCCTATGGTTTAGAAGGAAAAAAAAAAAAAAAGCCCTTGCCGGAAATTTCCCGTCGGAGTTTGTGGATGGTGTAATAGTATTAGTCAAAAAGAAAGGAGCAGGAGATACTGTTAGTGCTTACCGTCCCATATCTCTGCTAAATGTGGACTACAAAATTCTCTCTCGCATACTAAAATCGAGACTAGAAATCGTCATGCGAGCTCACAGAGTCCTCGGAGAAGCCCAAAAATGCGGGAACACAGACAGAAATATTTTTCAAGCTACCCTTGCGATTAAAGACCGAATTGCTCAAACGATACATCGTAAACAGAGAGGAAAACTCATTTCCTTCGATCTGGAACATGCTTTCGACAGGGTATCTCGACGTTTCCTCTCGAAGACAATGATTTCTCTTGGATTTAATGGACAGCTAGTAAGCCTACTGGAGAATATTGCTGCGAGATCATCCTCCCGCATTTTGATAAACGGTAAGCTCTCACAACCATTCCCCATCCAACGATCTGTTCGCCAGGGTGACCCTCTGTCGATGTGTCTGTTCGTGATATACCTGCATCCATTACTCTGCCGGCTGGAACGTGTATGTGGAACAGATCTTATCGGTGCTTATGCAGACGACATTAGTGTGCTGGTGACGTCATCAGAGAAGGTAGAGCGTATGATGACTCTTTTTCGCCGTTTTGGACGTGCTGGAGGAGCAAAGCTGAATTTGATGAAGACTACTGCAATCGATGTGGGCTTCATTGATGAAGGTACGCTTGTAGTGCCTTTCTTGACTACTGTTGAGAAAGTCAAAATTCTAGGGGTGTTTTATGCGAACTCCATCAGACTTATGATTAAGCTTAACTGGGAAGCTGTCATCGCAAGCTTCTCGCGACTGATTTGGCTGCATTCATTGCGAGCCTTGGCGTTGCATCAAAAGGTGGCCGTATTAAACACATATATTACATCGAAAATCTGGTATCTATCATCAATCTTACCAGCCTATAGTATCCACATTGCGAAGATAACGGCCATAATGGGAAATTTCCTGTGGAGCAGAGTGCCGGCCAGGGTCCCTATGCAACAATTAGCAAGAAACCGTGAGGATGGCGGGCTTAAACTGCAATTACCGGCACTTAAAAGCAAAGCGTTACTAATAAATAGACATCTTCGCGAAAAGGAATGCATACCATACTACAGATCGTATATGGATCGAGTAAATCCCACACCTGTAAGGATTCCTGCTGATTTTCAGTGTTTAAAACAAGTTTATCAGCATCTGAGTAGTCTACCCCATCATATCCTGCAAAACCCCTGCATCGTCAGCATTCATGATGTTTTCGTGAAGCAAACTGATGTCCCCAGAATAATGCAGAAATTTCCAGCTCATAATTGGCGAAGAATATGGCAAAACGTCAATGATTCCAAGATTCCTGTGAAAACTAGGAGTGACCTGTATCTGATTGTGAATGAGAAAGTAGTCACAAAGAAGCTGATGTTTGTGCTAGGGCGATCTGACAACGAAAATTGTGAACACTGTGGGGCAATGGTGGAAACAATTCAGCACAAATACAGTGACTGTCAACGGATTTCTGGAGCATGGAGTCATTTTCAACGGAGGATTATGGCAACCGCTGGAGGCTGGAGGAGACTATCCATTGACGACCTATTGCGACCAACCCTAAATGGAATTAGCAGAAGAAATAGAAAATTAATTCTGGAATTATTTGCAACATACATTTCTTTTGTAAATGGATGTAATAATGTAGTTGACATAAATGCATTAGATTTTGCACTGCAATATGGAATTTAAAACAATTAATGTAAAGTAGCATTAACTTTTAATAAATAAACAAAACATTATTTTACAAAAAAAAAAAAAAAAAAAGAGAGGTGTGTTGGACAGGATCCATGGTACGAACGTTTAGAGGCAATCATACCATCTACCAAAGCTGCGGCAACATTCGCGAGCTGGGAACAGCTTTCATCCTGATGGGTGATATGCAGAGGCGCGTGATCGGTTGGTGGCCGATCGACGAAAGAATGTGCAGGTTGAGGATCAAGGGCCGATTCTTCAACTTCAGCATAATAAACGTGCACAGCCCACACTCCGGAAGTACTGATGATGACAAGGACGCATTTTACGCGCAGCTCGAACGCGAGTACGACCGCTGCCCAAGATCATCATAGGAGATTTGAACGCTCAGGTAGGCCAGGAGGAGGAATTCAGACCGACGATAGGTAAGTTTAGCGCCCACCAGCAAACGAACGAAAACGGCCTACGACTCATTGATTTCGCCGCCTCCGAAAATATGGCCATACGTAGCACCTTTTTCCAACACAGCCTCCCTTATCGTTACACCTGGAGATCACCACAGCAGACGGAATCTCAAATCGACCACGTTCTGATTGACGGACGGCACTTCTCCGACATTATCGACGTCAGGACCTATCGTGGCGCCAACATCGACTCCGACCACTATCTGGTGATGGTCAAACTGCGCCCAAAACTCTCCGTCATCAACAATGTACGGTACCGGCGACCGCCACGGTACAACCTAGAGCGACTGAAGCAACCGGATGTCGCCTCAGCATACGCGCAGAATCTCGAGGCCGCGTTGCCAGACGAGGGCGAGCTCGATGAGGCCCCTCTAGAGGACTGCTGGAGTACAGTGAAAGCAGCCATCAACGACGCAGCCGAGAGCACCATCGGGTACGTGGAACGGAATCGACGGAACGAATGGTTCGACGAAGAGTGCAGAACGGTTTTGGAGGAGAAGAACGCAGCGAGGACGGTAATGCTGCAGCAAGGGACTCGACAGAATGTGGAACGTTACATACAGAAGCGGAAACAGCAGACCCGCCTCGTTCGGGAGAAAAAGCGCCGCCTGGAAGAAGCGGAGTGTGAAGAAATGGAACTGCTGTGCCGTTCCCAAGAAACACGGAAGTTCTATCAGAAGCTCAACGCATCCCGCAACGGCTTCGTGCCGCGAGCCGAAATATGCAGGGATAAAGACGGAGGCCTCTTGACGGACGGACGTGAGGTGAAAGCAGCACTTCGATCAGCACCTGAACGGCATGGAGAACGTTGGCACGGGAGCCCACGGCAACGGAAGGAACGACGACGCCAGTGCAGCGGAGGACGGAAATGAACCAACTCCCACGCTGAGGGAAGTTAAGGATGCCATTCACCAGCTCAAAACCAACAAAGCAGCTGGTAAGGATGGTATCGCAGCTGAACTCATCAAGATGGGCCCAGAAAAGTTGGCCACCTGTCTGCATCGGCTGATAGTCAGGATCTGGGAAACCGAACAGCTACCGGAGGATTGGAAGGAAGGGGTAATCTGCCCCATTCACAAGAAAGGCGACCATTTGGAATGTGAGAACTTCAGGGCGATCACTATTTTGAATGCTGCCTACAAAGTGCTATCCCAGATCATCTTAAGTCGTCTGTCACCTAAAACAAATGAGTTCGTGGGAAGTTATCAAGCCGGCTTCATCGACGGCCGGTCGACAACGGACCAGATCTTTACCGTACGGCAAATCCTCCAGAAATGCCGTGAATACCAGGTCCCAACGCACCACCTGTTCATCGACTTCAAAGCAGCATACGATAGTATCGACCGCGCAGAGCTATGGAGAATCATGGACGAAAACGGCTTTCTTGGGAAGCTGACTAGACTGATTAAAGCAACGATGGACGGTGTGCAAAACTGCGTAAGGGTTTCGGGTGAACTATCTAGTTCATTCGTATCTCGCCGGGGACTGCGACAAGGTGACGGACTCTCTTGTCTACTCTTCAACATCGCGCTGGAAGGTATGATGCGACAAGCCGAGCTCAACAGCCGGGGAACGATTTTCACAAAATCCGGTCAATTTGTGTGCTTTGCGGACGACATGGACATTATCGCTAGAAACTTTGGAACGGTGGCAGAACTGTTCACCCGCCTGAAACGCGAAGCAGCAAAGGTCGGACTGGTGGTGAATGCCTCAAAAACAAAGTACATGCTGGTAGGCGGAACCGAACACGACCGGATCCTTCTGGGTAGTAATGTTACGATAGACGGGGATACTTTCGAGGTGGTGGAGGAATTCGTCTACCTCGGATCCTTACTGACGGCTGACAACAACGTGAGCCGTGAAATTCGGAGGCGCATCATCAGCGGAAGTCGGGCCTTCTACGGGCTCCAGAAGAAACTGCGGTCGAAAAAGATTCACCCACGCACCAAATGCACCATGTACAAAACGCTAATAAGACCGGTGATCCTCTACGGGCACGAGACATGGACCATGCTCGAGGAGGACCTACACGCAACCTGAGATTGGCAGATTCTAATACAATTGGGTATGAAACATATACAAATATTGTATTAGGGCCTTGCAAATACAAAAATTGGTAGGTGGCAGTATACCGAAAATTGTATTGGCTTCCTTGAATCTGGAAAAGGAAAATTTCGCATGTGTGCGTGTGCTCTGTCGCACTGGTTTCTCATTATTTGTTCTATTTTTAGACTGATCATGGCAGCAGCGGCGGCATCAAATACCAATACATGTTTAAAAAGAAATACGGGCGGCTGCGGGAATCGAACCAAGACACTATCATGGTGGTACACAGTATCCTGCGCTCCAACCAGCACGGCTATAACTGCACATGAATAGACAAGAGGCTGAAAGCCATCATGATCAACACAAACGTGGCTTGGTGATGGAAGTGATACAGCCGCCACACTGCACAATGGGTCCAGAGCCGTATTTGCGAAGACAAAACTGTTTATGCTTCAGCCTTAAGTTTTTAGACACATATTGTGTTTGAGAAAGTTTATTTTCAATTGTTGACCCTATTCCTTGTTATTGTTATGTTAGGGTGGTTCGTCTGGTTAAACTGATTCAAAAATCTGCTTTCTAAGAATTTTATTTGCGATGCCATGATGGATGGTGATGGATCGTTTAATTAGAAATTCCACCAATAAACGGCAAATTCTAAATTTCATATATCTCAGGACTCTCACCACTTAGAAAGTTGGTGTCTTCGACAACGTTGTTAAGTGAGTCAAGGGCTTACAGTTAATGGTCCACTAGGCGGCGCTAGTTACACATTTGCAAAATCATTCAAATGATTGATATTTTTTCGTGAAGTAATCAACAAGCTGTAAGTTTGTTTTCTTTGAACGTGTCTAAGTCAAGTCAAAGGTTTTTCAAAGAGCTATGTATTAGTCATAATTGTGCAATGTCGCATTTCATTCGGTTCACTTGATCCAGAGATATAGCAATTAAACGAAGAACACTCAAATATGAACTACTTTATTAGAGTTGCTCCAATTTTATGTAAAGTTATCCAATCGAGCCCAAATTTGTACCGTTTATAGTTTATAATTGTGCAACTGGCAGGAAAAATTTTGATTACTTGTTCCTCAACGAGTATGATTTAATTGGTGCAAATTTGGGCTTGATTGATTATTCAACTTTACACGAAATTAGAGCCCTTCTATCTATATCTAGTTTTTGACTTCCGTTTATCACATTACCGTACCTTAGGACTAAGCGAACCGAATTAAGGCGAAACTGGAAGCATTTTCTCATTTTTTCGGTTTTTGTTTTTTTATTAAATAACGAAGCAATATTTTCAAAATCGGTTTTCGTGCACATGTAGAGCACATGTAGAGTATGGATCAACGTATCTTCTGAATTTTTTTGAGGTGGAAAATGTTTTCCATTTTTGCAGAAACCATTTTTTCGTGAAATTTTGTTTAAAAATGGTTTCTGCAAAAACGAAAAACATTTTCCACTACACAAAAAAATCAGAAGATACCTTGATCCATACTCTACATGTGCACGAAAACCGATTTTGAAAATATTGCTTCGTTATTTAATAAAAAATCAAAAACCAAAAAGTGAGGAAATGCTTCCAGTTTCGCCTTAAATTAAATTTTGAAAGTTTGTGACTAATGTATTGGTCTTCATGTATCGTTGGACTCGACTAAAATATGACCAAAGGCAAAAAAGTTGCAATTTATTGAAAACTTTTCGAAAAGTTCTAATGATTCGAATGTTTTATCCAAGGGCTGAAAGTCTCTTGAATAAAGACAAATCAATCAAATCAATCGAATGTTTTAATGTTGTAAATTTGCTATAACTTTGTAAAACATTCTGATTATTGTATAGAGAATAATTAATCAGCAGTTTTTTGGATAAGCCACACTTGATTGACCGTAATCATTTCACAATGAAATGAAAAAAAAAAAAAGAAATGACAGAACTTGGCAGAAACATTTTTGTATTCGTAAATACGACTCTAGACCCATTGTGCACTGAAAAGCCCCCATCCAGCAGGTTGCTGTTTGCAACTGGAAAATTCCATGTAGACAATAGGACGCGAAGCTCAGCAGCGAAGCGAAAGTTATTTTTAGACGCAACCCGGTTCAACTTCTCGGGTTTGAATGGAGGTGTTTGTGTGTAGTGGTATGGAAGCTATGGAACCGTGTAGCGCATCTTAATACAACGAGTGGATTATGATTTATCACATTTTCTGTACGTTTTTAATACATAAATTGATAGAAAAGGCATATCTCAATTTTTGGTAGCTTTTCTTGTTTTGCGTGTACAAGCACTCGGAGTTTTCGAGCGACGAGTGCTAAGAACGATCTTCGGTGGTGTGCAGGAGAACGGTGTGTGGCGGAGAAGGATAAACCACGAGCTCGCTGCATCCAGCACCCAGAAGGTGGCCAAAGCCGGAGGGCAGGGCATGTTGCAAGAATGCCGGACAACAACCCTGCAAAGCTGGTGCTTGCAACGGATCCAGTTGGCAAAAGAAGGCGTGGAGCGCAGAGAGCACGATGGGCGGACCAGGTGGAGCGTGACTTGGCGAGCATTGGGCGCGACCGAGGATGGAGAGCGGCAGCCACAAACCGAATATTGTGGCGTACTATTGTTGATTAGGGGCTGTCCATAAACCACGTGGTCATTTTTTTGGGACTTTTCAACCCCCCCGCGTGGTCATCTGTCCATACAATTTTTTTTATTTGTCCATACAAAATGGTCATTGGCCGAACCCTTCCCCCCCTCATGACCACGTGGTTTATGGACAGCCCCTTATGTCTTGTCTTAATGATGTTGAACAAATAAATGTATGTATTTGTTGTATACATTTTTTCATAAATTCTGGCAAAATCTAATGTCACAGCCGTTCCAAATAATTTGAGTGAAATTAACTTCATTTGATGTACCACTCAAATTAGTTGGAATGGTTGTGGTATTAGTTTTTGGGGGCTGTCCATAAACCACGTGGTCATGAGGGGGGGGGGGGTTCGGTCAATGACCATTTTGTATGGACAAATAAAATTTTTTGTATGGACTAATGACCACGAGGGGGGGGGGGGGGGGTGGTTGAAAAGTCCCAAAAAAATGACCACGTGGTTTATGGACAGCCCCTTGCCAGAATTTTTAAAAATTATTGAATCCAGAAGTGAATAACTCCCATATAAACAATATTTGATTTCATAATTATTTTCATTCTGTGGAACGGACCTGATGTGGTGGTTAAAACACAAGACTATCACGCCGAGGACCTGGGATCGAATCCCACTCCCGACATACTCACAAAATGTGGGTTCTTCCTTCGGAAGGGAAGTAAAGCGTGGGTCCCGAGATGAACTCCTAGGGTTAAAAATCTCGTTAATACAGACAAAAGAAATATTTTCGTTTATTTTGCATCCGCTTTATTGACTAAGTTTTGAATGACCATCATCCATACCTAGATTTGTTTTGATTTTGAGTTGTATGAGTATAACTCTAAAGTGCCCCACACCTGGGACGGGACGTGACAGCTCATTGGTACAAGCCCTCTTATTATTTTTGTTACTGTTCATACGGGGGTTGCTCTAGTGTTGCCAACACTTTTCATATGCAAATCAATCAACACTTGTTGACTAGTTTTATTTAGCATTCTACTTCAAAGAATGAGTTTGAAAACAATCTGATCTTCCTCGTTTGGATCTCACACACAGACTTCCATCCCTTGCCGGCAAACCTTCGGATTCTTCGAAAATTAGTAAACATGAAGCCCAGAATGATACACATCACTGCGCCCATAATGTATCGTTTTGCACTTCATTTTACCATGTCAAGTTCCGGATAAAAACAGCACGGAAAGTGAGAAAAACGATTAATGTTGTTAGTTATTAATTATCAATCATACGAGGTTTAAAAAACCCGTGACTACTAGCCCCACGGCTAACTCAACCACAGAGTGCCCTCTTGTAAATGAACGTAACGCGGCACAACGCTGCTTTTGTCAAATCGACCAATCAGAAGTGGTCTTTTTTGACAGGCAAATGGTTACGTATTTGCACTAGCACCTGACGGGTCCCGTCCCAGCCCCACACAATGCATACGTTTGCGTGTGCGTGACAGTAGTTTGACACATTTCCCATGGGAAAACTGTCAAAAAAACGCAAACCTCGACGGAACGGACGCTATGTGTTCCAGGCTTAACTTTGAATGATTTTCATAGCGTTGGTTTTGATGCTGTCAAATCGGCAATTGAATGAGAGCCTTTTTCAAATCATCTGATATTAGGCATGGGGCTCGGCTGAGGCAATTTTCATTCAATTTTTGGCGGGAATTTTTGTTCAGTGTACCCAAAACAAAAATTTACAAAACGCAGTCAAATTCTGACGGATTATGTGAAAACTCGGACTCGAAAACTGTACGTCGATGGTTTGAGCAAAAATTACATGTGCATAATCATGGATGATGAAACGCATGCCCAATTGGCCTACAAGGCACTTCCAAGGGCACAGTTTCTCACTGTGAAGCGGGCCATGGATGTTCCAAATTCGGAGAAATTGATTTTTTTGCGAAAAATTTGGTAAAAATATGTTGGTTTGGCAAACAATTTGTCAAAGTGGTATGAAATCGTTACCTTTCTTCATCATCCCAAATATGGAAGTCCTCCAGTACTTTGGCTGGATTTGGCATCCTGCCACTATGCGCGTGACACCTTTGACTGGTATGAAGAAAAAATGTCCAATTTGTGGAAAAGGCAACGAATCCTCTAAATTGCCCGCAAATAAGGCCCATTGAGAAGTATTTGACTTTGATGAAAGGGGAACTACGGAAAAAGGATAGAGGAGCAGAGGACGTCATCAAATTTAAGAAAAACTGGGTGAACCCAAGCAAAACCATCGACGGAACGGTTGTCCAAAAACCTTATGAAGAACACCAAGAAAAAGGTGCGAGAGCTAAATCACGATAATCGAGAACGCATGGTCTCGAATCCACGAATATGTTCCCGATAACGCGAACAAAAGCCACGCGATCTATCATCAGCAGCGACTTCCTCATACCCGGTTGTAAACAAAAGTGCCGTGAGTGCGAAATATGGTACCAGTGCAATAAAACTATAATAGAAAAGTTAAAAATTAGGCAGATTAGACACTCCACTAGGATTTCATAGTGACTCCTGTTGATCGGAAACTGATTTTTTGTTTTAAAAGGTGCGGCTGCCCATCGGAGTACTTCGCGCGGGAATGGTAAGTTACACAGCGCAACATTTTTTTGTCTCAAGAGCAAACTTATGTGTCTCCGAAGGTTTTTGGGCCGCTGAATCCGAATCCGGGCTCAGATTTGCTCTAACACGTCACAATTTTGAGCTATACCTCAATTTATAGGGCAAAATATGCGATTTTGGGCTTTTTTGACTGCAAGCCATTAAGCAAGGAAAAATTTTTTTTAAGCAATCAAAAGGTTAATTGGTCAATCAACATCTAAATTAACGACTCATGCAAAATATTTCGTTTTACCTAATCAAATTTGATAGATTAAAGCATTTTATGTTAGTATGAAAACTTGCATGCAACTTTTGGAGGGTGACTTGTATGGGAAATATCGTACCTAGCATAAATCGCTTAAAACTATCAAATTCGGTTTGGTAAAACGAAATATTTTGCATAAGTCGTTAATTTAGATGTTAATTGACCAATTAACCTTTTGATTGCTTAAAAAAAATTTTCCTTGCTTAATGGCTTGCAGTCAAAAAAGCCCAAAATCGCATATTTTGCCCTATAAATTGAGGTATAGCTCAAAATTGTGACGTGTTAGAGCAAATCTGAGCCCGGATTCGGATTCAGCGGCCCAAAAACCTTCGGAGACACATAAGTTTGCTCTTGAGACAGACAACAAGTTAATTTTTGTTACGCTGTGTTATCTGCTGCGAAAATTGGGCCAAATTGTTTGCTGTTCATATCGCCAAAATCCCACAATTATGCATCTGATCCGGCACGTCTGTGTGAATAACAGTTCTTTTAACAATAAAATTCAGCTCTGACTTCAACAATGGCTATGTATCCAATTCAAACTATTTTCTGAAATCGTAATTCAAGTTGCTTTCTCCATCAATAGAATCCATATTTCCGTGAACCTAGTTCCAGTGGCTGTGAGAAACATTACTCACCGTGAACTGTGTTCCAATTCCCGTGTTATCCCGTCTTGTTTCCAGGAACATAGTTCCTATTTTCTTGAACTAATTTCCCGATTACATGATAGAACGCTGTCGACCGTTGCGTTACGGAAGCGTTATGAGTGCACTGTGGAACTAAGTTCTTTATTTTGTGATTAATATTCATGGTGTATATTCGTAAACGAAAATCTTGCATGTTCTGGATTTCATGACCGAATGTTGAAAATTTTGGGAAAGGATTATTTTGCGTGTATTTAGTCGTGTACAAAATTCCAAATCATTTGATTTTAAATTGACTGAGTTATAGCGAAAACTGCCCAAAATACCAGTAATTGCCCAAGTGGCTCGGTATCCTACTTAATGAAGGACTGTTTCAGATGGTGATTTTGCGTATCGTTTCTTCCGCATTTCGCGCGTTATTATAAACTGACGAAAATGGTCTTCGAACTTAAAATGGCTATAAGAATCAATATCAATATTATCAACGAAACCAAGCAGCTGAACGGTTTTCGTGAAAATCGTTCCACTTATTGTGTTTTTTCCCACTCTCCTTATTACACCCTTTACAGCAATTTTAAACAGCAAGCACGAAAGACCACCACCTTGCCGTAACCCTCTGCGAGTTTCGAAGGGATTCGGGAGCGTCGCTGATACTCGAACTACACACATCACTCGATTCATCATCACCTTGATCAATCGTATCAGTTGATCCGAAAATCCGTATTCGTGTATAATCTGCCATACGCCGATTTCAAATCAATGAACAAGTAGTGTGTGGGCACGTTGTATTCACGACATATCTGCAACACCTATCGGATGGCGAACTTCGGGTCCGGGTTCTTCATGGATGAATATTTCACAACGAACTCTCTTGCAATCGGTGATAGATGGCGGCATGAAATTTGAGAGAATACCTTGTAGGCAGCGCTCAGTAGTGAGACCGTGCGGTAGTTCCCACAATCCAACTTGTCGCCCTTTTTGTAGATGGCACACACGATACCTTCCATCCACTCCTTCGATAATATCGCCTCCTCCCAAATCTTGGTAATGACCCAGTGTCATGCTCTCACCAGTGCTTCCTCGCTGTATGTTAGAAGCTCGCTTGGTAGTTGATCGATTCCAGCAGCGTTGTTGTTTTTCTACCGGCAAACCTCCTCTTCCATCTCTTGGAGGTCAGGACCGGAAGTCGCTCATCTTCTGCATGTTCTCCTAGATCTGTTACCACGTCGCCATTAAGATGCTCATCGTAATGCTGCCGTCACCTCTCGACCATCTCACGCTCGCTCGAGAGAAGATGCCCGTGATGGTCTCAAAGCCCTGCGCGAGTGGTTCAGCTACTAGCATAACTTCACTGTGTCGTTAGCGCGGTACTGCTCTTCCTTCGAATCGCCTGATCCGCGCCTGTCTGTAACGTGCCTCATTCGCTCTCGTATTGTGTTGCAACATTCTCGCCCATGCTGCATTCTTCTCGTTTTTCAACTCTTCACATTCGCCGTCATACCAGTCGTTTCTGTGATTCAGAGTCGCGAAGCCTAGTGCTGCAGCCGAGGTACTACCTATGGTGGATCCGATGTCCCTCCAACAATCTTCAAGTTTAACTGCGCCAAGCTGCTCTTCCATTGGTAGGGCCACTACTAGCTGCTGCGCGTAGTCTTGAGCCACTTCTACGTTACATAGCTGCTCGAAGTTGATCCGCGGTGTTCGACTTCGACGCGTGGTAATAACTGTAGAGAGTTTAAAGCGCATGCATACAGCAACTAGGTAGTGATCCGAATCTATGTTCGCGCTGCGGTATGTGCGGACATTGATTATATCCGAGAAGAATGTACCATCGATTAGAACCTGGTCGATTTGATTTTCTGTTTGATGGTCGGGTGATCTCCAGGTGGCTTTGCGGGGAAAAAATTGCTTCGGATTATCATACCACGGGAGGCTGCAAAGTTTACGCATCGCTGACCATTATCATTCGATACGGCGTGCAGGCTGTTTCGTCCGATTACATAATCCTCGTGCTCTTCATTCTGCCACGGACAGGGTAGAAAATTAAAAGCAGCGCAAAGGCAAGCAGTTCGATAAAATAGGAATAATATAGAATACATTTAGGCGTCGTAGAAAGTGTAAGTGCAGCTGCCAATTGAAATTGCTCACGCAGTGACCTAGTGGACAAAAGAATTGGTTAATTAGGTTAAGTAGTTGAAGAAGGGCCCATATAGCCGAGGCGGTAAATGCACGGGTATTCAGCATGACCATGCTGAGGGTGACGGGTTCGATTCCCGGTCGGTCCAGGATCTTTTCGTAAACGAAATTTCCTTGACTTCCTTGGGCATAGAGTATCTTCGTGCCTGCCACACGATATACACATGCAAAATGGTCATTGGCAGAGGAAGCTCTCAGTTAATAACTGTGGAAGTGCTCATAGAACACTAAGCTAAGAAGCAGGCTTTGTCCCAGTGAGGACGTTACGCCAAGAAGAGGAGAGAGGAGTTGAAGAATAAAAAAAGAGAGGAATTCTAAGTAAAATAATCACGACAGCTACTAACGTAGTTTTTTTATCTGTATTAACGAGATTTTAGCCCTAGGGTAGTTCATCTCGGGATCCACGCTTTACTTCCCTTCCGAAGGAAGAACTCACGTTTTGTGAGTTTGTCGGGAGTGGATTGGATCCCAGGTCCTCGGTACTAACGTAGTTACAAGTAGAGCCCAAAAGATAGGGGCAGGTTTTAAAGGGTAATCTCATGTTGCCGTACAAGCAAGACATAAAGCGTGACTTTGCAAGCTTATTTATTCATATGTGAAGTTCCGGTTCCGATTCTCGGTTTCCTCCTTCCACTCACGAACAGGTTTTCCAATTTTAAGACGACGTCAACTTCTCCCACACCCCACGTACCAACAAATGCCATTCATCTCGATAACACGATTGTTAATTATATGTACTGAACCGTACTCATGCCAGTGGATTTTTTGTGCCCGTACTTCACGGAAAGAAGCGAAAGTACTTTTCCCGCCAACTTAGCGAAGGTGTCAGACGATCGTGCCACGTGGTTTAACCCTTTTCCCTCACCCCACGTCGAAGCGGAAGTCGCATTGGATAGCATACTGGATGAAGCCATCCGTATGTGGGATGCGGTGAATTGGGCAGAAGAGTTTTATCTCATTCGGTGATGAATTGTGCTCTTTTTCACGCCTCGCAGCGCGCACAATTGAACGTTCGTTTCGGTTCACGGCACCGTGGCTTCCTTGTCGAAGGAAGAAGTGTAGAAAAAATGAATGATTTATTAGAATTAGAGGTTCCATTTCCCGACCATTTTGGTTGTCCCGGGATTCGGGATAAAATTTGTTGCTTGTCCCGGGAAATCCCGGGATCCCGGGAAATTTTTCAATGTGCTTAAAAACGCATTTTTGCGAGCAGGAATATGTTTTATTCATCAATTAAAAAAATCAATGGTTCACATCAAGTAACTGGTCTTATCAATTTGAATTCGTTCTCTGAAAATACGACTTCAAGAAGCAAATATTATTAATGATTTCATTGGACAGTAAGGTTCGCTTTTTAGAACAGATGTTTCCGGAGTTCTATTTTCAGATTTGGGCTGAGCTTACCATGTAGCTCAAAAAGTGCCAGCGCAATTACTATTGAAAAATCAATCATTCCCGAATCAGTCTTAGATGGGTTGGCATATTACTTTATAGCCGATTCCTGTTCTTCACGCATGCTCAATGGTGTTATGCATACAGGACAATCCAGTATTTAACTCGGCAGCATCATTATCGGTCTCGCAACAAGAACTCCCATTTCCTTGATGAACTTAATCATTTGCGTTTTCGATGAGCTTTCCAGCTGCTGGCAATTGCGTTGACAACGGAAGACCTTGAAGGAACTTTAGAGCTGTTGTTATTTCCTTTTGGCGCCGTTTGTTGATTCTTTTCATGATTGCATGGAAGAGGTCGTTTCCAACTTAGGAGTTGCTTTTCGTAAGCTTCGAATAGGTACAAGAAACTCAAGCTGCCTTCCGCAGACAGTAATATAGCATTTCGTCTTCCCAATGCTTCCGAAGCGAGTCTGATTGGCTGAGGAGCTTCCTGAAAGTTGTTTTGCAACCTCAAAATCGTTGTCCAACATAAGTCTAGAAAGGCCTATTTCGAAGAATTTCCCTTTGATGCAATTAAAACCGTGAATGAAGTGCTCCAGCATCCTTTCAATCGAGTTCCAACGAGTTTTGATGTCCACACACAGTTGAAGTGGTTTATGTAACATGTTCGTAATTTTTTGTTGAAGGCGATTTTCGAAAAAAAAAAATCACGACTCTTCTAGTACGTTTCAAAGACTCTCCAAATTCAAATCAAAGCGATAAAAATGTGTAAGAAATGTGTGTCCCGGGAATCCCGGGATTTTCGGGACGGTGAAAAATTTTATCCCGGGATTCGGGAAATCCCGAGTTTTTCAAGATCCCGGGATTTTTTGTCCCGGGATATCCCGGGTTGGAACCTCTAATTAGAATCTAGGGTCGGATGAGCATCCCTGCCTCCACGTGGTTGGAAATAATTTATCGCTATGCTAGACAGCCGGAGAATCCTACACGTTTCACATTAGGCAATTATTTCATACATTTTAAATTTCATACAGACAATTGACTAGACATGCCTTTAAATTTAATCATTTGCGTTATCTTCCTCTAAGACTTGAACATATTTTTCCGTCTTTCAAGTGCAACAACCATGATAGCAATCGTAATAATTAACACATTTTTAGGATTTTCATCTAAGTTATTGGAATGTTCGGCGAGCTTCCCCTGCACAAAACTGTGCTCCATCTATCTCCAGCACAAATTCCGCTCTCCGGGATCAGAAAGTTAATTAACGCAAATAAATAAAACAAACACCCGGAGAAAACGCGCATCCAACCGAGGCTACGTACGGCTGGAGTTGAACTTTCGTCGAATAAATTAAAAACTGCGTGAAACGCAACCCCTTTCCCTCCCCGAGTGGAATCGCTTTATCAGTCCGGTCGGATGGGATTTCCCCGTTACGCGAAAAATCACATTAAATCCTTTTAATCAGCACGATTCGCCCTCTCCGCGGTGCGTGTTTGCCGGGTTCGTTGTTGCTGAAAATTCATTGACTATAAGGATAATTTTTACAGCTAACAATACCGATAATGGAGCTCGTAATTCCCAGAGAAAGAAAAACAGTCCGTTGGGCTTACTGTGTAGACCTTTATCGCTGGTTGATGGTGGTTTATCCTTCAGATCGTTGGTGTTTTATGGAGCGATTAAATTACGCCAGCTTTTGGCGAACGGAATTGTAATCTAATGAAGCCTTGAAAGAGTACTGTCACCGGCAAGCAAAAACATCCGATTGCGCAAGGGGCACAGCAAAGTAGCAGGTGATACTGCTAAATTTACATTTTATACCAAAACAATGTAAAATGGTGGTAGTCCCAACAAGTTCCTGCCTCATGTTTCTACATGACAAAGATCACCGGTTAAGAGTTAAGTGTGCAACCTGGAATCTTTTGCCCTTCTGATTTCAGCTAGATAGATCGATAAAAGCGAGAAGCGTTCCGAGCACGTATGTGGCAATCCTAATCCTACCTAATGCATCTGACAGGAGTCAACATCTATCGTGTATCCACAACCGCATCGCTTCCAAAGTGCCCTAGCCTCCTCAGGGGTGCCTCGGGTACATCAGGAACGATGCCAGTAAGTTCCTGACCACAGCATACTGGCACGCGCGATGGAACTGGTCAACGAGATGGTACACTCTTAGACAACCATAGAGTAGAGGTGTAGTCCAAGAGGTGTGGCGGATGCAAATACTCGAGACAAGCACTCGCAGAAGCTGGCCCGTAAAGCCAAGCATATAATAACCCTGAAGGTCGGCAGCAATGCCGGTAAGTCGGACCCCAGCCAGGTGTCCCGGAAAGCTGGGAAGGGTGAGCCTGAAAAGGCTCACCCATCCCGGAAGGATGGGAACAAGGGGTTGCGACAATTGGTAGGCCACAGAATAGGGCGAACCAAGGGGGGACCCATCTTAGACTAAGGTAGAGCGGAAGAAGAAGAAGTCGAAGCCGCAGGTAGAAGTAGTGAGACACTCCAAACCAAGACGTAAAAGAGTAGATGCCAAGGTGTCTAGAACCAGGACACAAGTCATGGAACTGCAAAGGCTCTGACAGGAGCAAACTGTGTAGGAGATGCGGCGCCGAAGGCAATGAAGCACAAGGCTGCAGGAGTCCACCCATTTGTCTGATCTGTACTGGGGAATCCGTGAACAACAGGCATCCAACCAACGGATGGTCCAAGGTGATCGGACTTCAAGAAAGCCGCAGTAAAGCACAGCGCAGGTAACGCAGCTGAACCTGAACCACTGTGACATGGCTCAGCAATTGCTGGCTGGGGTTAGATCCTGCTAGAAACACTGGCCATACTAGATGTCGACTTGGCTAATCTCGGTACCAAGAGTACCTTTAGTTGAAACGGGGCGGAGTAGATTAGAAGGAGTGATACCTAGGAGATACACAAATTATGTCACGCAAAAACCGACCTTATTCAACCCCCCCCCACCCTTTCACGCACTTTTTGTATGGTACCTCATCATTACTTGTATGGGTCGTCACGTTCTGCAAATCCCCAATCCCCCCTAAAAGCGTGACGTAATTTGTGCATGGCCCCTTGTTGACGTGATTTTTTGTAGTCCTGGCCCAGCAAGTAGTTCGAACTGGAGGGAAGACGGTGGCTACACTCACAACGATCACCTGGTGGTTAACTATAGTATTGACTGCATAAACAGCAAGCACCAGGTAGAGGAAGTGGCGACTAGACAAAGGCCAAGACTTCGTAGGTGGAAGACATCAAACTTCAACGACGAGGTATTCAAGGAGGTGCACCGCTGCGAGCGAAACCTACTCGGTTTAAGCGGCGAGGAGCTGGTAGCGATGCTCTCGCGTGCGTGTGATGCAACCATGCCAAGTCAAGTCCACCCTAGAAATGGAAGACCATCGATTTACTGGTGGATTTAAACAGTTGCGGACCTGCACCGCGCTTGCCTTTGGGCTAGGTGGCGGATGCAGTGAGCACGACCTGAGGAAGAGCGAAATGAACGGCAGGTAATGTTCACCGCTGCCAAAGCCGCGCTGAATGCTGAGATAAGGGCACGCAAAAAGGCTTGCTTTGAGGGTATCTGTCAGAGTGTCGCCAATGTTAATCCGTGGGACGTAATGACCAAGACAAAAGGTGTAGTGGCTCCAATAAAGCAATCTCCGTAGATTTTGCAGGGGATCATCAAGGGACTTTTCCGCGTCATGATCCTAGTCCACAGCCGTGGACTGGGGCTAGCGATAAGGAGAGGGTCACAAATGTGGAACTTGCGGTGATAGCAAAGTCCCTTATCGTAGGTTAGACCTCAGGCCCGGACGGAGTTCCGAACCTGGCCATAAAAGTAGCTATTGCAGAGGCTCCCGCGATGTTCAGGTATGCTATGCAGAAATGCCTGGACGAGGGAATTTTCCCAGAAATTTGGAAGCGACAAAGCATGGTTATATTGCCAAAGGCGGGGGTACCACCGGAATACCCGTCGGCATATAGACCAATATGTTTGATCGACACGGCAGGGAAGGTGCTCGAAAAGATTACCCTCGACAGAATGGTTAAGCACTCCCAAGTTGTAGATGGTCGTACGATCAACTAGTTCCAGAAGGAGAGATAGATGCACCATAGATGCTATCCTGTCGGTTATGAAGACCGCCAAGATAGCACTCCAGCGTAAGAAGAGAGGGATTTGCTACAGTGCAGTAGTAACTCTGGATGTGAGAAAGGCGTTCAATAATGCCAGATTGGCGGCTGTTTCCGATGCACTCCTGCTTCTGAGTATACCCGGATATCTGTACAAGATTCCCGGAAGTTACTTTCAGAATCACGTATTAGTTTAAAACACAGAGGTGGGTCGGAAGTGCTTTCACATAACATCAGAAGTCCCGCAATGTTTTATCCTGGGCCAGGTGTTATGGAATGTCATGAACGACGAGATGTTGAGGATAAACATCCCGGTCGGCGCGACTATCTTCGGCTACGCTGGCAATATTAAAATAAATAAATAAGTGAACCTGACTGCAGCTCACTCGATTGCATTCATTTCATTTATTTAGTATTCCATCAAATTCAAGATAAAACTGCATCAACAAGATTTCTCCATAATACACGGTTCGTGGCTGTCGTTCTCCATCCTCGGTCAAGCCCGATGATCGCCAAGTCACGTTCCACATGACCCGCCCATCGTGCTCTCTGCGCCCCACGCCTTCTTGTGCCAACCGGATCTGCCGCAAACACCAACTTTGCAGAGTTGTTGTCCGGTGTTCGGGAGTAAGATCATTACCCAAAGATCCAACCCTGGATACCATTACAGCCGAGTCTCGATCATCGAATAATGAGAGGAGAGATAAGCATCGATGACGTTATGGATGACTCATTAGCCGAATATGGTGCAAGGGGAATTCCCGAAACAACTGCTTATAGTTAGTTGCATAATTCCACTCGGAGCAAGTGGTCGTCGGAGACCCTTGCATAGCTTTTCTGAATGTAAATTTTGTATATAGACTAATCAATAAATGTTCTGTGTAAAAAGAGTTGTTTAATCGTTATATGGAATTGTTAAGTAATAAAATGGCATTAGTGGAAGAAAGTGTACCTGTTTGTCATTTACTATGCCGGTGTTAAGGAGCACTGTGACAGGATGGATGGAATAACACCCCCCCCCCCTATTTGGATTTACATACCGGTCCTTCCGAGGGCAAACCATACTCCCAGTCGATGTTGGGGCTTGGACGAAGGAAGCCTCCCGACATTATGATTCCTGCACCACGATTCACGACCAGCGTTGAAGCAAATTATACATTGCCGAGAGAGCCAACCGTCCAACCATCCCGCGATAAAGTGATACGGAGGTTGAAGACTAATTTTATTACGAACTCTATTCAGCAAATGTTGGGTTGCGGGTCTTCGATGCCAGTGGACTGTAGTTAGGTGATCGCTCCCAACACGAACCGTGATGTTCCAGCATGAGTAGGCCCGTTAAAGGGGGGGGGGATTCAATAGCACCTACTGTTGATCCGAGGTTGACTAGGAGGAACCCACATACTTGACGGCAATCCTTTCTAACCGTCCATTAAATGCACACGCGAAATTGGTCATAAACTACCGAATATATTTACTTTAAGGACTATACATTTATTTACAGGAGTACAATTAACATATTAAAATGACTGCTGGGGCAAACCCAGCAGCGGTTGCCGTCCGATACTATACTGACGAGAAGTGATAATAATAATTAGCCTACAGCCTATGCAACACGTCGTCGATGGTCGTTGTCGGTTGCCGTAGATTAACGAAGCGAATTTTTCTAAACCCGATACCTGTCGCAGTGGTGATAGATGATATAAAGTGAGCGTGGATCATTAGAGTCCGAATTGAATCGCACTGATGATTCCAAGATGAACAGCGGTGTAGTTAGGATGGGCACTCCTAGTCCCGAACATCCGGCATTCTTGCAACATGCCCTGCCCATCGTATCCTTCCGGCTTTGGCCACCTTCTGGATGCTGAGTTCGCCGTAAAGTGCAGCGAGCTCGTCGGTTCATCCGTCTCCGCCACACACCATTCTTCTGCACGCCGCCGAAGATCGTCCTTAGCACGCGTCGCTCGAAAACTCCGAGTGTTTGCAGGTCCTCCTCGAGCATGGTCCATGTCTCGTGTCCGTAGAGGACCACCGGTCTTATTAGCGTTTTGTACATGGTGCATTTGGTGCGTGGGTGAATCTTTTTCGACCGCAGTTTATTCTGGAGCCCGTAGTAGGCCCGACTTCCGCTGATGATGCGCCTTTGAATTTCACGGCTCACGTTGTTGTTAGTCTTCAGTAAGGATCTGAGGTAGACGAATTCCTCCACCACCTCGAAGGTATCCCCGTCTATCGTAACATTACTACGCAGACGGATCCGGTCGTGTTCGGTTCCGCCTACCAGCATGTACTTTGTTTTTGAGGCATTCACCACCTTTGCTACTTCACGTTTCAGGCGGGTGTACAGCTCTGCCACCGTTCCAAATGTTCTGGCGATAATGTCCATGTCGTCTGCAAAGCACATAAATTGATCGGATTTTGTGAAAATCGTTCCTTGGCTGATGAGCCCGGCTCGTCGCATCACACCTTCCAGAGCGATGTTGAAGAGTAGGCATGAGAGTCCGTCACCTTGTCGCAGTCCCCGACGGGATTCGAATAAACTGGATAGTTGATGATGATGATGATAATTGTGTACCCACCATCAGCGCAAGGATTACCTATGGCTGCAGAATCATACCGGAACGGAATGATCTACCTGATGGTTTGTTGTAGCAGGGTAAGCTAAATTCACTGGAGACCTTCGGAAAACAACATGATAATTGTTATCTCGTGACAAAGTCTGGCCACCCCACGAACATTTGCCCGGAAACCAGTTCATTTAACTTCCTTAGGCTACCCCTCCGAAATCCCCGTCATGTTCAAATATAAAAAGTAATAATAAGGAACGAACTCACCGGGTAATCCTGACCAGCTGGTTTTCTATGTTTGGCTTTGGTCTCAGCATGCAAACGGTCCAACCATATTAAATGTACACTATTCACACCACTCGCTGATTCTCGGATCGTCCATCGAAGAATCCGAAAAAAATACATAAGCGAGAATACCCGACGCACTGAAAAACAATCTCTTGGATACTAGCATTCCGAACTCGGAATAACGACGAACACGAGCACCACGATGCGGGCAATGTGGTCTCTTGCCACCGAGCCATCGTCGATCGTTTACACGGGATTCGAATAAACTGGATAGTTCACCCGAAACCCATTACGCAGATTTGCACACCGTCCATCGTTGCTTTAATCAGTCTAGTCAGCTTCCCAGGAAAGCCATTTTCGTCCACGAATTTCCATAGTTCTGCGCGGTCGATACTGTCGTATGCCGCTTTGAAGTCGATGAACAGGTGATGCGTTGGGACCTGGTATTCACGGCATTTCTGGAGGAATTGTCGTACGGTGAAGATCTGGTTCGTTGTCGACCGGCCGTCGATGGAGCCAGCTTGATAACTTCCCACGAACTTATTTGTTTTGGGTGACAGACGATCGCAATTATAGGGCCTATATAGCCGAGGCGGTAAACGCACGGGTATTCAGCATGACCATGCTGAGGGTGACGGGTTCGATTCCCTGTCAGTCCAGGATCTTTTCGTAAAGGAAATTTCCTTGACTTCCTTGGGCATAAAGTATCTTCGTGCCTGCCACACGATATACGCATGCAAAATGGTCATTGGCAGAGGAAGCTCTAGACTATTAACTGAGCTCAGTTAATAACTGTGGAAGTGCTCATAGAACACTAAGCTAAGATGCAGGCTTTGTTCCAATGAGGACGTTACGCCAAGAAGAGAGAGAGAGAGACGACCGCAATTGATCGCTAAATGGAGCATTTGAGGTGGACTCATAGGTTGAGTCTGAGAGCAGATAGTTGTATCAAAAGACACCATGGGGAAGTATGATTCTACCAGGTCCTTTCGGGCCATTGTTGCTTCCGACCGTATTATCGATCGCCATTTCGATCATGTAAGTTTTTCCGAATGTCCGGTTTGTGCAGTTTAAGGGAAGCGGCGCAACATATTTTGTTCGTACGCTCTGATTTTTGCACGAAGCGTAACCACTTCATTGCCACAACGACTCTGGTCAGTCTTGCCCAGAGGATGTTGGCTTGGCTGGAATACCATTTTATCGGCTATCACCCAAATCGTATCGAAGCTACAGAGGAGGTGTGCGCGTGGACTCGAGGAATTCATGTGCTTAATGTTGCTATTCATCATTTTTGTGAACGACCTATACCAGCTGCTTGCATGCGGTAAGCTGTCCTTCGCTGACGATTTGAAATTGTATCGTGCCATCACTTCATCGTTAGACTGCGTGGCATTGCAAGAAGATTTGAACACGCTATTTGTGTGGTGCGGTGACAACGGGATGCTTATCAATGAAAGCAAATGCAAGGTTATATCTTTCACTCGCCGCAACACTTCGGTCATCAATCAGTACTTCATCGGATCGACTCCAGTAGCGCGTGTTCAGTCTATTAACGATCTCGGAGTTTTAATCGACTCGAAAGTCCGGTTCAACGAGCACATTTCTACAGTTATTGGCAAAGCGTGGTCAGCGTTAGGTTTTATTCACCGGCATGCTTCGGATTTCACTGACGTCTACGCATTGAAAACACTGTTCTGCGCACTAGTTCGGAGCATTTTAGAGTATGCTGCACCAGTTTGGACACCGTTCCATTTAACGCAAACGTTAAGGATTGAGCGTCTACAACGTAGATTCTTGCGATTTGCGTTGCGGCAGCTTCCATGGTCGGATCCAACTAACCTTCCAAGTTATCCAGACCGTTGCCAGCTCATTAATTTAGAATCTTTGGCGGCGAGGAGAGTTAAACTTCAACGATTGTTCGTCTTTGATCTCCTCAATGGTAACATCGATTGTCCAACACTTCTTGGTGAAATTCCCTTAAATGTTCCACCGCGACGATTCCGTAGCTCAACGCTTCTTGCAATCCCGCTTCATAGAACCAACTATGGTCAAAATAGTCCTTTTTGTGCGTGTTTGAAAGCTTTTAATGTAGTTAGTGCAGATTTCGATTTTAATATGTCTAAATTAGAGTTTAAGAATAGAATAAGGAACCTAGTTTAATCAAACAATCTGTGCGTCCATGACGAAGATAGTGAACAATAAATACGAGGTGGTGGTTCAAGGGTTCGGAGTCCGCTGTGCAGGTCATACCGGTGCCGTACGGTCGAACTCGTCCCTTCAGTCGAACAAGTGGCTGCGAGAAGAACATCCTGGTAGCTTTATAGTCGTGGCGTCGATATACGTGGTTGGATCCGAGTCCGTGGATAGGAAGGGGTCCTCGGCAAGATCCTGGGCAGCTAAAGGATTCATATCTGCAAGTCCTTCTGTGTACTAGGCGACAGGACCATCGCCCTCAGGAGGTCAATTTGCAAGAAATTAAGACCTCTGCAAAACTATGTTTGCTAAGGACTAAAAGTAATAGCAGTTATTTGTATTTAAGGGTACTATCAAAGTTGCTCCAAAATGAGAATGGGACTTTAGCTCACATGAATAATTAGTCGACGTTCAGTCAGAGCAGACTACGCGATTTTTCGGGCAGGTAAAGATAAACTGAGGAATTCGTTAAACCTGAACTTTTCGACGTGATTTCAATGCAGATGTGTCATTACACAAAAGATGAATAGTATATCTGAAAATAATGCCAGAGATTTGAAATTTCAAGTGCTTGCAGAACATTTTCTCGAAATCATTGAAAAACGGAAGGTCTGGCCTGACTTAACGCCGACCAATTATGAATCGCCTTAAAATCCGAACTCATTCGATCTTCGTATTACATTCATCATTAGGATCCCAATATATAAAAAGACAGAGAAAATACTGTTACATGAAAGAATATTGGAAACACTGGGAATCTATAAGGTGCCTTGAATTGAAATTCCCATGCGAAATGGGAAATGGAGATCTTAGGTATACGCTCGCAAATTTAAAGCGAGTCTGCTCTCGCCCATTCTTTGCTCAGATGCAGGGAAAAATTGAATATAAATCCCGGTTATTATTTATATGCCAAAAATGCTAAACCAGATACATTTATTTACTCCTTTGAATCAGTGCTTATCATGAAATAGACTGTCACATCCTCGGTCATATCCTTTGCTTAGCACTAAAGTTCTGCTGGCAGAAAGAATTTTTTTCTACGGATGATAGTCTCAGGAGGGATTTACCCACTCTTCTTCGTCGTATTCGTATCGTATGCGGAATTCGTAACCCGTAAGGTTCACACATGGATTCATATGCATTTGGCGCTTTAGCTCCGGTTCCATATGCAATCAATAAACGATATCCACCCGTAATAAATCAAAATAGCTGCTGGGGTATAAATAAATTCACCACGATTTATCAAGTGCTTTTATTTACATACTGATTATTATGTGCTTGAATATACCTTTTCATCCAACCGCATACTAAAATCAGTGCAATAGAACAAATTCTTTGAATTATTTTACGATCCCAAACCTTGTCCCAAACTTGGTATCTCGATGTTTACAGCCCTTCTTACTCTCAAAGCCGCACCGCATAACTTTCCAACATTGTAAAAATTTCATGCTCATTGTCATTGTCACCGCGGAAAACTCCACGGAAACGTCACGCGGCATTGTCTTGCAATCTCTGTTTTCATCCGCGCATCATCGCCATCACCAGGCAGAAAACCGAGAACTCTCGGTTCCACTGTGCCACGTGGGGTGACCGGCAGCGGGGAGTGACAAGTTTTAATTACGATTTCATCCACCCGTGTGAATGGCTGCTGCAGTCAGTCGATGCGCCGTAAAAATGGTACAGTTAAGGGGATGGCAGGGCGAAATGTTGCGGCTGATGAAACTTCGGTTCAACCCTTCAATGAAGGATTAGAATGAGGAAAAAAAAATTTTTTTTTTTCGAAGTCTTATATTAGTGTAATGATAAGGGCCAATACAGTGACGATTCGCTCGTTGAGAGCTCGTTAGATGGGCTGTCTCGATGGTTGAATGCTCACTGGTTGGGGCAAAACCCAACTAAAAACCACTGTCAATGTCAAAATAGATGTCAAAACGAGTTTGACGTCTGACCGCCGTCGCATCACAGCTCCTGTATACAGAACGTTTGCGCAAGTATGTGAGTGTTTCTTGACGTATTTCTCGTCACTTGCGTGTGTCTAGAGCATTTTGATTAGTTGTTCCAACGAACGAACACGATTCGCTAATCGGGGCGCAGTCGTGGCCCAACCAGCGAATCGGGACTGTATAGCTGAAGCAGTAAGCGCGCGACTATTCGGCAAGATTATGTTGAGGGTGACGCATTCGACTCTCAGCCGTTCCTGAAACTTTTCGTAATGGAAATTTTCTTGACTTTCTACGCCATACAGTCGTACCTAGGATACAGTATGATAATACGTATACGCATGCATGGTTGGAAATGTGTGAAGAACTAACCAAGGCTGGTATACAAGTACTTTACAACCGAAAGCTTGTGACGCTTGATAAACGGTGTAGTGATCGGGACGGCCTATTGGAGGAAATGTGTACGTTCTGGAATCATCCGTGAACGGGCAAGTACGACCTTGGCTGAAGTGCTACACTCTGGCACGGCACCGTCCGTCTTGGCCTGGAATGGTCTTGGGCATTGGAATGGCAACTTTGGTGCGGAAACTCGGCCCGTGCAGCTTCAAACAGGGTAAGATCCAGTTCTGCCACTTCTATGATGTGTGCGTCCTGGACAAGCAAGTTGCCGGGAGCCGGAACGAGGGATAGGGTAGCTAGGGACATCTCAACCTTTGGTATGTATCCATTCAAACGTGTTCAATTTCAGCGGAAGAAGGTAATTCATTTTTGTTGACATATTTAAAACCGGCTTTTTGCCTATTTCATCCCATCCATGTTTTTCTGTGTTACTTGGGTAGAGATAACAATTGAGATTCATCTTATTTAACTTTCCATTGTCTTTGTATTATAATATATTACAATTTTCATTTTTATATGACGGGGTTTATACACACACGGGGGGGGGGGTAGCCTAAGGGAGTTAAATGAACTGATGCCCGGACTTAAGGCGAAACTGGAAGCATTTCCTCATTTTTTTGGTTTTTGATTTTTTATTAAATAACGAAGCGATATTTTCAAAATCGGTTTTCGTGCACATGTAGAGTATGGATCAGGGTATCTTCTGATTTTTTTACGCTGCAGAAAATGTTTTTCGTTTTTGCAGAAACCATTTTTTAGTGAAATTTTGTTCAAAAATGGTTTCTGCAAAAACGAAAAACATTTTCTCTCGCGTAAAAAAATCAGAAGATACCCTGATCCATACTCTACATGTGCACGAAAACCGATTTTGAAAATATCGCTTCGTTATTTAATAAAAAATCAAAAACCAAAAAGTGAGGAAATGGATCCAGTTTCGCCTTAAGTTCGTGGATTTGCCAGACTTTTGTCATGAGATAGCAACTTTATGTTGACTACCGAAGGAATTAAGGAATTTTAACTCAGCCTGCTACAACAAACCATCAGGTAGATCATTCCCTCCCGGAGTGATTCTGCAGCCATAGGTAATCCTTGCGATGATGGTGGGTACACTTCAATCATCATCATCATCATCATACGCATGCATGGTTAACGGCAGTGTTGCTACTGTTAGAAATATGTAATTTGTGCACTCGAGCACCCCTCGTTATCGAGACTACTTTTATGTTTAGTCATGTTGTGTATTGTCAGATAGTGTTATTGTTTATAGTCGTGAATGTAAATATAGAATAAATTCATTCGTTCGTGATCGTCACACTGTAAACAAGTGTTTTTACTTTTGCTCCGGTCCGGAAAGCTTCGCTACTCGTCCCGCTGTTGTGTGTTCCGCTGTGTGATTGCTCCAACAGGCTATGGGTCCAGGTATGGACGAGAAAGCGAAAGTCGCCGCGTTCGACGGGTCCGGATTTCATAACTGGAAGTTCCGGATGGAGACCGTCCTCGACATGCACCGTTTATTGGATTGTGTCCACCGGGAGATCGTCGAGATTGAAGAGTTGCGTGAGATGGCCGACGATTCCGCGCAAGTGAAAACCGAGAAGAAAAGGCAAATGGCTGAGCGAAGTGCCGCGGATAAAAAGTGCAAAGCTATTATCGTTTCGGCCATCGCTGATAATCAGCTTGAACTTGTGAAGGACTGTGCGAATCCGAAGCAAATTTGGGACACGCTGAAGGCGGTGTTCGAGCATTGTGGTGTTGCCGGCCAGTTATTTATTTGGAAACAGCTCCTTCGGTTAAAGTATGAAGAGGGGGATGATAGTGATTTGCCGGAACATTTGTTGAAATTTGATCGGTTGATTCGCGAGTTGAAGGAGAGCGGTGCGGCAGTGGAAGAGCCCGATGCAATTTGCCATTTGTTGCTGACAATGCCTGCGTCGTTCGATTCGGTGGTGACGGCCATCGAGACTCTTCCCGGCGGTGTGACACTGGCGTTCGTCAAGAAGCGGTTGCTCGATGTGAACCTGAAGAAAAATATGTTGGCCCCTGCGGCCGAAAATGAGCGAAAAAGTGAGGGTGTTGCCATGACGAGCAGGCATGTGTGGAGAACGTTGAAGTGCTTTCGGTGCGGCAAAATTGGACATAAACAAGCTGACTGTCGCGTGCGTTTGCCAGTGAATCCGAGTGAGTACGAAGTTGTGAAACGTCGAAACAGTAAATCAGACATGGTGGTTGAAGAAAAACGTACCTCGGATCGTGCGGACGTTTGCTTCATGGCGTCGCAGGAAGAAAAAGAAGAGCTGGTGAGAACGCAGTGGTTCCTAGACTCCGGTGCCACGGATCACATGGTGAAGGATTCCAGTTTCTTCAAAGTGATGCGACGATTGGAGAAAGCCGGTGCCAGTGCTTATGGCGAACGGCGAGAAGATGTTGGCGGAATTCTGTGGCGATGTAGTGTTCTTTGCTGACGTCGGCGGAAAGATGAAGAAATGTGAAGCGAAGGAAGTGTTGTACCTCCCCGGATTGCAGAGCAATTTGTTTTCGGTGAATCGTGTGGCGAGATCCGGGTTGCAGGTCCACTTTGCCGGCGACAGAGTACAAATAGTGAAGAATAGAGAAGTGGTGGCTGTCGGTCACCATACAGGTAGGCTGTACGAGTTGGATGTTTGGTGTGAACGCAGGCGACGTAATGTGGATGCGGCCATAGTGAGCGTGAAGGATGCCGAAACCCCGAAGATGGCGCTGAACGGGAAGAATGTGATGAAGTCGCAAGAATTAGAAGAAAATGAAGTGCAGAGCAAGGCAGGAAAGCGAACAAGAAGAAGAAGAAGTAGAAGAAGTAACATTAAGAAAGTATCGTTGTGGACGATATAGTGTGTATAGGTAACGGGGTTGCCTAGTAAGACAACACTGTTTTTAAGTGTTTGACCTTGTTTTGTGACGATTGATATTTGAGAAGTTTTAGACTGTTTTGGACGTTTATTCTTGTGTGAAACAGAACTGTTGTTGTTAATTTGATGATTTTGTTTAATTGGAGCCAAAAGCTGGCGATCTGACCTTGAAAAGATGAACATTACTGAAGTTTTCTGTACGTTTTGTTATGATTTGGACTATTGAAGATAGTATCTGTGATATTTTCGAAGAATTTCTCGGGTTGTCGACTTGAGAGGGGGTGTTGGAAATATGTAATTTGTGCACTCGAGCACCCCTCGTTATCGAGACTACTTTTATGTTAATGGATACACCATAGTCATGTTGTGTATTGTCAGATAGTGTTATTGTTTATAGTCGTGAATGTAAATATAGAATAAATTCATTCGTTCGTGATCGTCACACTGTAAACAAGTGTTTTTACTTTTGCTCCGGTCCGGAAAGCTTCGCTACTCGTCCCGCTGTTGTGTGTTCCGCTGTGTGATTGCTCCAACAGCTACAAGCGCGAAACCGGCAACCCGGTGCAAAATGGTTTAGTCTCGAAGGCCGTCTTGATGACTACTGTCGGGATACCATCCGGACCCGGAGTCTTGTTCAACTTAAGCGACTACGCTATTGCGATGAGCTCGCCGTTCGTCTTCGGGGTTACTTCGCTTTGGTCGGTTTGGCCATAGGAGACGGGGGCCCATGGTCTTGTATCGTGGCGCGGGAACAACGTTTCCACCATCTTCTGCGGCACTCCATAAGCATTCGCTCTATAAATGCCGGCTTATTGAAGCGCGAGGTCAGCCATCTCCGTCTTCTTCCTTGTTCCACCCTGTGTATTGAATCGCCAGTCCGAGCTATCGTTGGACCCGGACTCCAGAAGGTCATATCAATGATGGACTCTGCACCGTTCCTACTGTATGTTTTTTTTTGTTGCCTTCTTTCGCGACATTCACGTCCAGTCTAGCCATAGCTTCGGGTAGATCCCAGCATCTCGCGCTAGTCGAGCGGCTGCTCCACTCAATCTCCCACGCGATGAAGTCTCCACCGATGATAACGGGCCTCAATCCCACTAGTGCGCTTGGTAGCGAATCTAGCATATACGAGAACTGGTCTATGGACCACTTAGGGGGAGGGGTGATCTTCGCTACTGCGAAGTCTTCGTGCAACGTGGAAATGATTTCCTGGGCCGGAAAGCGACCGGTGGTACAGATCGCCGCTAGCTTGGCCTTATCCGCTACCCAATTCCCGGTATCGGGAGCAGCGTACGCAGAATAGCGCATGCTTTCATCGCCTGACATGCGTTTGTTGTGGAGCGGCTTTGTTACCAACATACACTGCTCAGGACAAAGCGTTTGTTTTACGGCGTGATCTGTTTTTCGTACCCTGATCGGGAGGGATTCGGTATGGGTCCGATAGTAGGACGATGTCTGTATTTGACTCCGAGACTGACCGCCACGGCAACTGTTGTTCAACTTCACAGTGGTTCAGATTTAGCTGTGTAACCTGCATTATCGTCGATTGGTTCGACCTCCTCGCGTGCCTGGACCTTTGGGCCCGCTCGTCGTGTGACCCTTGTTCGCCGTGAAAATCAGACATTTTGGTGCCGAGTTACACTCCCTGGCGATGTGGCCTCCACTTCGCGCTTTCTGGAGAGCTTCAGTAGGTCGGCTCCAGAGGCACGTTTTCCTCCATTTGGGAAATTTGTGACATTGGAGAGATTGCTTCTGTTGGGGACTTTACACACCCACGACTAGTGCCCTTGCTCTAAGCACGCCTCTGGCGGCTCGTAGATGCTGAGCGGGCGCACTGACCAGCCAACTCTGGTCTTGCCGACTGCAGTCGCCTTTGTTCACTTCCCCTATAGGGAGCTTGACCGTGGCGATCTGCGTGTCTGCCGGACCTTATCGCAGGCGGATCGATGCACTTGGTACATCTACCTCGCACTGCTGCTTAAGTGCGGCTGTGAGCTCCTCTGGGTCGATGATCTCGTTCAATTTTTTCGTTGAAATAACGTTGCAGCCCATTGACACTCCCGAACATGCTGTAGTTCGCCCAGTTTAAAGGCAGCCGCAGCATGTAGTTGTTGCGAAGAGCACGAGGTTGGACATTGATGTCTATTTGACCTAGGAGAGCGGGACGTTCGATGCGTCCCTGCAAAATATCTGATGTCAGTAAAGCCCTGGCAGTATCTCTACGGGTCGACAGCGGTTCCAAGTGGATTAGCTGACAGCGGCTTTCATATGATGGTAAACGATATGGATTGTTCCAAGGCAAACGTCGAAGAGCGTACCTCAAAAACCGTCGTAGAACAGACTCGATCCTTCCGACCCCATTATTGTAGAAAAGGTTCCAAACAACCGAGCAGTACTCTATTATGGATCGAGATAAGGCACAGTACAAGGATTTAAGGCAATAGACGTCCGTGAACTCTTTATCAGTTCTGAATATGAATCCCAGTACACTCGAAGCTTTCCCGACGACATAGCTGATGTGCTGTTTCAAGGAGAGCTGTTCGTCCAAGACTACACCAAGGTCTTTGATATGACTAACACGTTCAGTATTGAACAGTATAGGTCGTGTTTTGTTCGAGAACGAGATCGCCGAGCACTTAGATGGGTTGACTTCCATTCGATTTGAGGTACACCATTCAGTAAATGCATCCACCTAACGTTGAAGGAAATAGCAGTCTTCAAATGAGCGAACACGAAGGTATAGTTTAAGATCATCCGCAAAGGATAATCGCGGTCCTTCGATCACCAAGTTTACATCGTTGAAGTAGATCAAAAAGATCAGCGGTCCTAAGTGGCTGCCTTGTGGGATGCCAGATGTTACGGCAAATGAAGAGGACTGACAATCACCTATAACGACGGACAGGCGCCGACCAGTGAGGTAAGATTGAAACCATTGCAGCAGGGGGCCATGGATTCCCAGCCGATCTAGTTTAGCTACAGCAATACCTACGATGGTGCAATTTGTCAAATGCTGCAGTCAGGTCGGTGTAAATAGCGTCTGTTTGAACGCGCTTCGACATGTTCTGGATGATATGGGAGGTGAGGCACAGCAGATTGGTGGCCGTAGAGCGACCCGGCATGAATCCATGTTGGTCGGAGCTAATATACGGTTTGCAGTGAGCGAATAGCGGGTCCATGATGACGATTTCAAACAGTTTGGCGATGGCACAGAGCGAAGTAATGCCGCGATAATTGCCAAACTCTTGTCTGCTCCCCTTTTTGTGGACTGGAAACATGTGTGCAATCTTCCAGAACGTTGGAAATAGGCCAGTGGTTGCGGAGAGTCGGAAAACGTGAAGCAATGGTGACAGAAGGTTGTTGATTTGCATCTTAAGAAACGCCGACGGAATACCATCGGGACCCTGATTGTACGATGTTTTGAGTTTTGAGGCAGCCCTGGCAATCATATTCTCGTCAATGTCAACGCTGCTCAATGATTGCCCAAACTGTGGAACTGAGCTAGCGGCACGTATGACGTGATTATCATCCAGCTCCTCGTCGACGAAAACACTAACAAATTTGTCGGCGAAAAGGTTACATATAGGAAGGAAGCAACTTTGTCATTGAGTGCCATAGAAGCTGGTAAACCAGATTCGCGACGCTGTTCATTCACGAATTTCCAAAACTGTTTTGGATGGGATTTGAGCTTTCTCTGAATGCCGCGTTGGTAACGTAGGAAGCATCGCTTCGCAACTCGTAATAGGGTACTGCATGAAATTCTCTCCTTCTCTTTCACTCTCACAGAAATTTTGTAAACAACAAGGCCAAGAAACGTCAAAATCCCATACAAAATCAAAATAATGCAGTGCCCTATTGATCCTCACATAGTAGTTCCGGAGTAACAGTGTGCGGTGTCTGGTGAATTGACTCAGGGTGGCCCTCTTACCAGATTTCAACGAACGGAGCTCACTTGTTTCCCATGGAGGATGCGATGTATGACGGTGTAGCTTCTTAGGAACGTGTCTGTCAATAACGTACGTCAGCACATTGCAATGTGCATTGGACAGAGTGCGAGCGGCAGCTTCGATGTCCTCGGTATCTAAGATATCGCCCCAATCAACAGCAAAGGAGGATGGTAGCGTGTTAATTTCACTAGAGGAGCCAGAGACTCGCATATGAGTGGGGCGATGTCCTGTGCACTAACGAAGCAGAGATCCAAGCTGCGGCTGTTTTGATTGAAAACGTGGTTGATTTGAGAGAGCACTGCATTAATGTATTTAGTTGTCCAAAAGGCAAGATGCGGAAGAGTGAATGACGGAGCAGTCCACGTCAGGATAGAGAAAGCCATTGCTTGTTCTGCTCCACGTGATTTCAGAGAGATTGAAATCACCCATCACAACAACTTCATCCCTGAGTCTAGGGATTTCCAGAATAGAGAACAATGACTGGCAATGTGATTCCATAAGTGATACTTCACGTTTGCGATCAGGTGGAATATACAGCGCACAGAGAAACAAGGTGCGATCACCCAGCTTGATCGATGCCCACACTTGCTCTAAACCAATCCAAGAGGGGTTATCAACTCTTCTCGCTTTGAGCCTACAATTAACAGCTACTAAGACACCCCCGCCTGTTAGTTTTTTGCTGTTCTCAATGCTCCTATCACACTGGAAAACCTCGTAATCGTCACCAAAAATTTGGTGGGAAAGCGTTCGCGCATCCAACCAAGTCTCGGTGAGAACGATGATGTCGTAGCAACCACCGGAGATAGCAACTACTGTTCATACCACCAACGTTCTGATAGTAAACTGTGGTCTCTTGATAACTGCTGGGCGAAGGAGCTCTAAATGACGACGGAGTCGATGTGACGGTTGAACCGTCAGTTGGACAACTGGAAACAACACGTATTTCAGTGCATGAGTTGCTCAAAGGGACGTTGTTGTAGAGTTTCGGAAGACCTCTTCACCGACACCACACACAAGACCGGGACAGCTGCAGGTCGCTGGCGGGAGGGGCTCGACTGTGGTGGGTGGATTCGAGACTTCCAAGGTAATGGGGGCAGGCGTGCGTCCCGGTGGCTGGAGCGAGAAGAGATGACGGACGTTGCGCGATGCGGGTGGGCTGGAAACTTCATACACTTGAGGGCACGAATAGTTCGTTAAAGCGTTGTACTTGCCTGCGTTTGAATTTCGGAAGACCTCATCGCCAACACCACACACAGGACCGGGACAGCTGAAGGTCGCTGGCGGAAGGGGCTCGACTGTGGCGGGCGGGTCTGACGCTTCCATAAGGCTGAGGGCAGGCATGCGTCCCGGTGCCGGTGACTGGATCAAGGAGGTGCTGTTGGAATCACGTTTTGCAGATGGACTGGAAGGTACATAGATTTCAGGGCGCGAATGGTTGTTCATGAAAGAATGGTACTTGCCTACATATAGATTTTGGAAGACCTCATCGCTGGCACCACACACAGGACCGGGACGGCTGTAGGTCGCTGGTGGGAGGGGCTCGACTGTGGTGGGCGGATCCGAGACTTTTACAGTGGAGAGTCGCCTCCGCCATTAGGGGCCAAACCTGCACTTTTTCGTTCAATACCTCTTGATCAAGTGCCTTGTTTCAGTATGCAATCTACGAATTACTCCGTTACCACGCAACGCAACCAATACCTCTTGATCGAGTGCCTTGTATTTAGGAGGTGCCTGTTTTGGCTACCTCTTTCTTCAACGCTAGCATCATCACTTCAGTCCTGGTGCGCCGGATGCCGGATAGAGGCCCTCGGCACCTTTTTTTTTTTTTTTTCTTCTAAACCATAGGGGGATAATCTGCTCAACAGACACTCTAACAGAAGGTTAGGGTAGTGTAGGTCTGACAGGCCGTCTTCTACAACAAAAGTAAAATCCAGGACTACTCTCTCCTCGTACCCACTAAACCATTCCTATGGTCGCCAAACCCTACGTCTCTCCGGAACCACCAAGAAGGTATTGCTTCAGAGAGGGGCTAGTGCACATCGCACCCACAAGGTTAGCTGCGTAGCCTGCAGCAACGAACATCGATGACTCGCTTTGGAGAGTCCATCACGGTAGCATGCTGGCGCTTAGCCAGTTTCCCGAGTGGTCCTCGCCACTCCCTTTGTCCTCGGAAGGCGGGCAGAGTCAACCCCGCCCGCGCCCTACTGCTGAGCGGTCATCAAGAACTGATGCCCACATGCAACCCGATCTGACCTGCCCGCAAAGGAAGGGTATCACTACCCTTCAGGCCCTATCAGATGCATCCGTAGGTTGCTGACGGCAGGGTCTCCACCTGCCCCGACCCTTGCCGGGGACCCCTTTCCAACCGCGGGCTTGGATCCAACCCAGTAGACCGACGCCACGACAGCACCGCTACCGGGACTTCCTCTCCGCGGCCACTTAATCGTTGTAAGGGTCGATCTCGACCGCAGGGCACCGGTATGACCTACGAAGCCGACTCCGAACCCCTGGACCACCTCTTGTACTGCATCTGGACTAGCCATTCTTCGAGTCCACGCGCCACCTCCTCTGTAGCTCCCAGACGATGTGGGTAATAGCCGTTGAAACGGCGTTCCAGCCAAACTCATCCCTACACATCCTCTGGACCAAGTTGTTCGGAGTTGTGTCCTCCCCGCATGTGGCAAGCATGCGGTCACGCATTGTGCGAAAACGCGGGCACACGAACAAAACGTGTTCCGCCGTTTCCTCTGAACCATTGCACACTGGGCATTCGGGAGAATCCGCATGCCCGAAACGGTGTAGATACTGTCGGAAGCAACCATGACCTGTAAGGACCTGTGTCAGGTGGAATGTGACTTCCCCATGGCGCCTATTAATCCAACTATCTACCCTCGGTATCAACCTATAGGTCCACCTTCCTTTGGTGGAACTGTCCCACGCGCGCTGCCATTTGACCATAGAGGCCATCCTGACAGTCCTGCGTATGCCTCTTGTGCCGCGCATTTCGAAGCACTCCATGTCCTCACTGATAAAAATGCTGATAGGCACCATACCAGTAATGACGCAGAGAGCGTCGTGTGACACGGTACGGTACGCGCTCGCAACCCTCAGGCACATCAGCCTGTAAGTACTTTCCAGCTTCCGTCGGTAGCATTTAGTACTTAGCGCGGTGCCCCACGCCGGGCCGCCATACCTAAGTATGGATGTAGCAACACTAGCCAAAAGCTTGCGCTTACTGGCGTACACCGCAGAGCTATTGGACATCATCCGGGACAGTGCCGCAATAGCTGTGGAGGCTCTTTTACAGGCATAATCGACGTGGCTACCGAAGGTAAGCTTATCGTCGATCATCACGCCCAAGTGTTTGACGGAGCGCTTTTACAGGATAGTACAGTCTCCTACACTGATCTCCGTCTGCTGCTCCGACTTCAGGTTGTTAACAACCGTCACCTCTGTCTTGTGGTGAGCCAGCTCCAGTTTCCTGGACCGCATCCACGCCTCCACAACCTTGATCGAGTGGTTGGTAGTCAACTTTACCTCCTCGATCGTTTCACCGTAGACTTCGAGCGTAATGTCGTCGGCAAATCCGACAATCACCACTCCCACTGGATACTCTAACCTCAACACCTCGTCGTACATGACATTCCATAACACCGGACCCAGGATGGAACCTTGCGGGACTCCTGAGGTTATGTGAAAGCACTTCCGACCCACCTCCGTGTCGTAGACTAGTACACGATTCTGAAAGTAACTTCCGAGAATCTTGTACAGGTACTCCGGTATCCCCAGACGCAAGAGCGCATCGGCAAAAGCAGACCAGCTGGCGCTATTGAACGCATTCCTTACATCCAGAGTCACTACCGCGCAAAAGCGAATTCCCCTCCTCTTAGGCTCGAGTGCTTTCTCGGCGGTTTTTGTAACCGACAAGATAGCGTCTACGGTGGACCTCCCCTTCCGGAAGCCGTACTGGTTACTCGAAAGACCATTTTCGCCCTCGGTGAACCGCAACATTCTATTGAGGATGATCTTTTCGAGCACCTTCCCCGCCGTGTCAATCAAGCATATTGGTCTATATGCCGACGGGTCTCCGGGTGGTTTCCCCGCCTTTGGCTATAGTACCAGGCTCTGCCTCTTCCAAGCTTCTGGGAAAACTCCCTCGTCCAGGCATTTCTGCATAGCAGACCTGAACATCTCGGGAGCCTCTGCAATAGCTACTTTTAAGGCTAGGTTCGGAACTCCGTCCGGACCTGGGGCCTTACCTACGCTAAGGGACTTAGCTATCCCCGCAAGTTCCACATCGGTGACCCTCTCCTCATCGCCAGCCCCAGCCCCCGGCTGTCCTACGAAAGGAGGCCAAGGACTAGGATCATGACGCGGAAAAAGTCCTCCAATGATCCCCTCCAACATCTCTGGAGATTGCTCTGTAGGAGCCATCACACCTCTCGTCTTGGCCATAACGATCCTGTAGGCGTCACCCCACGGGTTCGTATTGGCACTCTGACAGAGACCCTCAAAGCAGGCCTTTTTGCTTGCTCTTATCTCGGTCTTAAGCGCGGCTTTTGCAGCGGCGAACACCACCCGCCGTTCGTTTCGCTCTTCCTCTGATCGTGCTCGCTGCATCCGCCGCCTAGCCCGTAGGCAGGCGCGGCGCAGGTCCGCAATCGCGTCGGTCCACCAGTAAGCCGGTGGCCTCCCATTTCTAGGGTGGACTCGCCTAGGCATGGTCGCATCACACGCACGTGAGAGCACCGCCGTCGCCGTCTAAACCGATTAAGTTTCGCTCACGGCGGAGCGCCTCCCTAAATACCCCTTCGTCGAAGTATGATGTCTTCCACCTGCGAGGGCTTGGCCTTGGCCTAGCCGCCTCTTCTTCTATCCGCTGTCTGCTGTTATTGTAGTCGATACTGTAGCGAACCGCCAGGTGGTCGCTGTGAGTGTAGCCATCATCTACTCTCCAGTTCGAACTACTTGTTAGGCCAGGACTACAAAAGGTCACGTCAATAATTGACTCCGCTCCGTTTCGACTAAAGGTACTCTTGGTACCGACATTAGCCAAGTCGACATCTAAGATGGCCAGTGTTTCTAGCAGGATCTGACCCCGCTGGTTCGTGAAACGGCTTCCCCATTCCACGGCCCAGGCATTAAAGTCGCCTGCTATTACCACCGGCCTTCGCCCTGTTAGCACGGTCTTTAAGCGGTCCAGCATTTGCGTGAACTGCTCGATCGGCCACCGCGGAGGCGCATAACAGCTACAGAAGAAGACCCCGTTTACTTTGGCGACCACGAAGCCCTCATAGGTAGTAGACACCAACTCCTAAACGGGGTATTTACCCGTCGTCCATATCGCCGCCATTTTTCTGGTCCCATCCGCGACCCAGTTGCCGTTGCCGGCGGGTACTCGGTATGGGTCCGATATGATGGCGATATCCGTCTCCCACTCAGAAACTGCCTGACAAAGCAGTTGCTGAGCCGCATCACAGTGGTTCAGGTTCAGCTGCGTTACCTGCACTGTGATTTGTTGTTCACTGCGGCTTTCTTGAAGGCCGGGCACCTTGGGCCACCCATCGGATGTCTGTTGTTCGAGGATTTCCCGGTACAGATCATGCAGATGGGCGGACTCGTGCAGCTTTGGGCCTTATGACCTTCAGCGCCGCATCGCCTGCACAGTTTGCGCCTGTCGGGGCCTTTGCAGTCCCACGACTTGTGTCCTGGTTCCAGACACCTGAAGCAAACCTCTGGTGGCTCGTGGAATGTCAGGTGACATACACACCAACCCACCTTTATGCTCCCTACTTTAACGGACTTTTTGACGTCCGCCACAGGTAGCTGAACCAAAGCTATCTGTGTCCCTGCTGGCCCTTTCCGTAGCTTAACGGCTGCGGCGGCCACCTGCACATCGCACTGTTGCCGCAGTGCCGTGACGAGCTCTTCCACTTCGGTGATCTCATCGATGTCCTTGACCTTCAGAGTCGCCTCATGTGTCAGAGCCCTCACCTGCACACCCTCACCAAGGACCTCTTCTGCCAGCCTCTTATAGGCGGCGCCCTTGTGCTCCTTCTGGCGCTTCAGCTCCAGGATCATCTCGCCCGTACGAGTACGTCTAATACTGCGTACGTCGGCTCCAAGACCCTCAAGCTTGGCTTCGCTTCGCATCATCTTCAAGACGTCCGAGTACTTGGACTGTTCCGTCTTGATGACGATAGCGTCGCCTTTCTCGCGCTTGGCACCTGCCCTCCTACGCCTTGGCTTGGCGTCCTGCGCTACTACCTGCGGATTCGCCTTCTTCTTCCTCTTCCGCTCTACTTTCGTCCAAGGGGGGTCCTCCCCTTGGATCGCCCTACTCTGTGGCTGTTGAGGGCCCACTAGCGGTCGCAACCCCTTGTTCCCATCGTTCCGGGACGGGCCAGCCTTTTCAGGCCCACCCTTCCCAGCTTTCCGGGAACCCTGGCTGGGGTCCGACCTTCCGGCATTATTACCGACTTTCGGGGTAATGATTCGCCTGGCCTTGCGGGCACCGCCAGACAGCTCCTCGCCTGACGATTGCCTCGCCCGCTTCAGCGATTGCTTGCCCCGTTTGTCGCGAGCAGTCGCTTCCGCCTTATTCGGACTTCCTGCGAAGGAGAAGGCCTCCGTTTGGGTAAACTTCGGCACTTTCTCATTTGCAGGCTCCGCTGCTGCAGCAGTCAGCAACGCGAGTGCCGCGTGCTCCTGCTTGGCATCGTCGATTGACGCCCTAAGTCGAAGCAAGGCCGTTTTCAGGTCCTTGCTTATGTTCGACTTAGTGGACGCAAAGTCGATGATTTTGCCAAGCTGCTGCTCAGCCACCTCTATTGCGGACCGTCCTTTGGATCCTCGGTTGACGGCCCTCAACAACCACGCTCCGTCCATAACCTCCACCGGCTGGCTTGCCGGGAAGTGGACTGGAGCACCCACGCTTGAGCTGCGTACGCAACTCCCAGCGCCTATCTCCTCACTTCTCCTTGTCGGAGATCTCATCAACCCGCTTCTTGCGAAGGGGTTGATCCCACCACTATTTCCACCTAGATTCTGATGTTTATTTGACTTCATGATTAAATCCCACGAGTAGCACGGGAAAGAATGTCCACCACGCCAGAGCCCTGCATTAACGCGGTAAGGGACAGCTTACTGTGGGGGGGTGCCCAGGTACCCCACAGGCTCCGTTAAAGATCGAGCATCTTTTTCACCCCCTCGATCACTCATTCCTCAGCACGGGTCGCTTGACACCTTGAATTGGGGTTAGTAGTCCTATTCTTAGCCGGCGACTACGCGGCTGACTCGCAAGCGGGGGGGTGCGTCAGGCCCCAGGACTTTAGTCCCTGCTGCCCCAAGGCCCTCGGCACCTCGGTGTATGCATCTGCCTCAGCTTAAAAGACCAGCGCGTCGCTCCATTTGCGCTTGCGGGCTGGTTTAATTTTCCTCAACTCCTTCTTCTTGCCGACATAATCTAAGGGTTCTCCTTCCCTTGATCCGGTTGGCCCCCGTTTCTCTTATGGTTCTCCTCCTGGTGTTTGGTTTCCTTGCTCCGTGCGAGTTTTGCAACCGACTCGGAAGCCTGGTTACTCGTGCCGACTGTCCCTTTCTTCCTTTTCGGCTTTCCGCCCGCTTCTGCCGGACGCTTCTACCACCCGCAGGCCGTGTTACCTCGGCAGGTTTCGACCGTAGGTTGGTTAGACCTCTCCTCTACGGCTCCGGCGCTTCGCATGGTCCCCTGCGCTATCGTCGCGTTGCCAGCAAAGAAGAAACTGTCTGTTTGGGTGGACCGCTCGCGTCAGTCGTACTCTACTCTTCACTTCAACCAAGAGAGCGATTTGCAGAGCTACAACAGCCCCTGTTTCAGGTCCTTGTTCATGTTGGTCCGCCCGCTCGTGAAGCCCATCAGCTCGTTCAGCTGTTCGGCAACTACCAACATCTTTGGCTGCCCGCTCTTGTTACGGTTCAGTGCACGCGTGAGATCCACGCCGGTCATCTGTACTTCCTCGGTCGACACTACGCCGCCTCGTGCTCCTCCTGTTGAATCTCCTGACGTTTGCTCGCTGGTGGAAATACCAGCCCCTCGTAATAGCGATCTTGACAATCCTCCTCGCGCGAACGGGTTCATCACCGTTCCCTCTGTCATTCCTTTTTCGATCACTTGATTTTGGGATTTAGTACTCATTGCTGTTGGGTCCCCCTTAGAGCCGGTATCCCTCACTGCCAATGAAGTAGTCGCCAATAATCCTGGTGGTTATCTATGCAAGCAGGGAGGCCACCCGAGGGTTGGCACAGGCCCTTATGGGGACTGAGCTCAGAGCCGGATCAGCACTAATCAGGAGTGTTCATCTGAACCTACTCCCCCCAGATAGTTGCCTAAGCTGGGTACAGGTAAGGCACGTACTTTAAGGCTAACATAATGAGCAGTTGAAACCCGGTCTTTGGTGCGAGCGAAAGTCGATTTTGATCCATGCGTCGGAACTAACTTCGGTGCGCTGTTTGGCGGACCTGATGATCACACAGCGTACCACTTTCAAACTGAGAGCTGCGACCTATAGTTTGGGAATCTATGCTTTACAAACTATATCCAGAACATTAAATTAGCATCATGAAATTCACCAGCTTCGTGGTGCCTTTCACACCAGTTCCCCCCAAAATTTACCACCAAACCCGACCACCGCCGAATGGCCCATTTCAGGGCGAAGGAATCGTAAAGTAAGATCAGATGACCCATGAATCGCGCGCGTTTACCGAGGACTGTCGCGATAGAGCACCACCGTTGAATCTGACAGCCCTGTTCCTTCCCGATCCACAGGATGGGTTGAGTTGGTTGAATTGGTTGACATTTCCGCCTACCGGGAGGCGTTGGCATTGCGGAAATGTATCTTAATTAAAAATGTGCCTTTCTCGCCTTCCCTACAACTGGATTGGGCCAGAGGGCTCGAGCGAGCCGTACGAACACACTTAGCGGATGACGTCTCATCAAATCTGAGCACCCGAATTTATAATGAGCAGACCAATATTTGGTTAACCAATTTGTGTCACTTTGAGGAAGTCACGTAGCTATGGATGTAACCCTTTTTCGCCTTTCGAGGGGGTGCGGATGACACGGCGCGGCGGGTAAATGTGCTATCCTCTGTCTCGATTTGAGAGGGGAAGAAAGAGCTATTGGAGTGAAAGTGCAAACATAACCATAAAGATGTGAAGTTTGCTGGAAACATGATGCCACTTTTTCCTTGCCTGATTTTGTAAATCAGGAAAGGTGGTAAAAGGGTTCTGATGCTGTCAAAGTCAGAGATATCCATCTATTTATGTAATTGCGTTTAAAACCGAGAACCAAAGTAAACACTCCAATCAAGTGATGATGACGACGCTGGAAAGATTTAAGTTAACAGCATAAGTTCATAGAAACAGAAGCCAATTGCAACAATTGTTACCAATGTGTAAGCCATTCTGATGGCAGTCATGAGTCAAAAAATGTTAAAAGCATTTGACCATTCTGGCCGCTTTTGAAGTCTGTTTTCTACAGAAAAATAATAGGGAAGTGGAACCATCTCGGCAGGGGTCCTATTTTGGGCACTTTTCTGCTATAACTCAGCCAATTTTGAACCAATTGACACAATTTTTGGAACGCAATGAAATACGTATAGCCGTGTACAAAATTTCAAGTCAATTGGTTTGGAATTGACTGAGTTATAGCGAAGAGTGCCCAAAATACCAGCCGCTGCCCAAGTGGTTCACTACCCTAATTAAAATCGAAGTTAAGATTTTTGGATAATTTAAATTTTAGAATTTAAACATTCATTGATTGTTTTGTAAATTTCTTCAACTATTCTGAAATATTATCGATGACATCATCATTTCAATCCACCAAACAGTTTTTGATTAATATTCGCCGTCTTCTAAAGTGTATGAAAAAAAAAACATTCAAATTGAAAAATATTGAGTCAAAAATGGTACATATTTGATTTGTATTTTGGGGCTGAAAATGCTCTACAAACAATCATCCCCTGCAAGATTACTCTTTGAACGTGATAAGCATGATGCTCGAAGAAGTGTAAGCGAGCTGCGATCAAAAAAGAATTACTAACATTAACATTTCTAAACAACCAGCAGTCTGATGTTATTATGGGATTTCCCTCGATCAATTTAGTTACAAATAGATTTATTTGTATACAGGGTTTACTGATTTCATTTCATCCGGTGACGGTTTTAAAAATTGAAACTGATCGAAGTGGATTATCAGTCTTACCTAGAACAGCAACCGGCTAAGATGCAAGACTTTATTATACGATTAATATTTTGCATATTGTTCGTAGCCAAATCGCAACAGTTGCCTTCAAGTTTGTCTGTTGTCACTAATAGTTCTGGATTAAATAAGGATAGCTTAACATGGCTAAATACACAGAATAATGAAACTACTGAAGATCTTCTATGTGGAATGTCAGAATTTGAAGAGAAACGTTTTAGTGGACATTTTGCGCCAATTGACGAATATACCTGGATGGCTCTATTGATGTACGAAAAAACCGCATACGATTTTACTTCGGTTTGTGAAGGGGCATTGATAAGTAAATCATTTGTCATTACCGCTGCACACTGCTTAACGGGATCTATGCTACAGGAAATGGGACACTTGTAAGTACCAAAAGTACAGGATTCATACGTGAAGCCTAATAGTCTCTAATTTTCCAGAATGTATGTTCGTTTAGGTGAGTACCACGTGTCAAATGACCCGGACTGTATAGTGGAAGGTCAGTTTCAAGAATGCACTGATGAAATAATTGACGTGAGACCGAAAAGCATCATCGTTCACCCGGACTACAAAGTGTCCAATAGAAGTCTACACCATGACATCGGGTTGATTGAATTGAACCATCCAGTCAAGTTCTCGTGCTTCATTCGCCATATTAGCTTACCAACCGAGGACAGTGGCATAATGGGAACAAGTTTTTTCGAGAGTGGTTGGGGCCCAACGGACATATTTAATGACAAGACAACTTGTGTGCCAAGTCCTATCAAATTGCAAAAGAAACTTTCTTATACTGACCACGACACATGCTCGGATGCTTACCGATCACAGCGCGTTCAGCTTACCAGCGATCAAATATGCGCAGTTGATAGCAGTTCCAAGGGTTCATGTTCTGGAAACGTCGGAACACCGTTGGTGCAGTGGAACAAAAATAAATCTGCTTGGATGTTAACTGGACTACGAAGTGCACAGTACTTCGAAAACGGTGGCAAACCGGGAATCTACACGAATGTCTACAAATATGTACAATGGATAAAAACTAACGCACAGCTGCAATAAAATAACTGAAAAAAGCATAATACTTACTTGGTGTTTTTTCGGCTTTCAGTCACTGTTACGCAATCTGCGAATGCGCCTCCGCTACCAACGAACCTCCACCTAGATTCTCCATCACTGAATCAACTCGACAGAGCTGTGGTAGTAGGTAAACGTCAGAACGAAAAAGATGTTAAGGGAACCTGAATTAGCCAAAACAAAACAAAACTGAAAACTATAAGCAAGTGAATTTGATTGAACTAATTTCGTTTAAAGCAAATAATAAATTTATATATAAGCGATTTGTGCATGTTGCGAGTGAATTTGTAGGCAGTTAAGTACTTGCAAGGTAAAATGAATTGTTACTCTATATTCGAAAAAACTAGATGCAAAATTAATGTTCGATCGTAGGAATCGCAGCTTCAATCACGGTTGACGGAGAAGGATAATCCCAACTTCTCATTCCTATGTTGAGTAGTGATCGCAGATAAGTACGATACCTGCTTTCGTACTCCAAGGTAACTTATTTTTATAATAATCATGCATAACTAAGCTGTAACAAACAAATTAAACGTGCAGGAATCACGCGCTACGGTTGCAAAGTACCGTGCAGTACCGCTTTCCGGAAAATACGGAAATCAGGGGAAAATACTAAACGTGAGTAAAGCTGAAAACTGATAATGTTTATCCAATGATCCTAAAACGATGATAATGTAATTGAAATAATTGTATACTGATAGGGAAAATTTAACGTACGAGCTACTAATACACCAGTGAAAATCTACTTGGCGAGTCGTTTAAATTTTCGGAAGGTCGCCTACCGTATTGTTGCCGATTACGGGAACAAATTAAATTTTCCGTTTAATTTCCAGAATGTCAAGCGGAAGCGTAGCGGGTGCCGGAGGACGTCTTTATAGGAAGAGTGATTCTCCTGGTGGTGAGGGGGCGAGTTGTGGGACGTGTCACCGTGTTGATAATAGTCGAATGGTGCAATGTGACGAGTGTGATGTGTGGTATCACTACGACTGTGTAAACGTGGACGTAGCATCCGAAACCATGACTGGAGTTGCAACGGATGTATGAGCACATCGCTGGAGAAACAGAAGCGGACTTTAAGTGAACAGTTGGAGCGTTTTGAGCAGCATCAACGGCAGTGGCAACTTGAGCAACAGAGGCGTCTAGAGCAGATGGAAGAACAGCAGAAGCTTGAGCAGCGGCAGAACATCGAATTGCAGCAGCGGAAGCAGGAGCAGATCGTCCGAACGCAGCTAGGACAGTTGCAATTGCAACAGCCAAATTTGTCGCCCGAAGTAGCAACGACTGAACTCGAAGTACCTTCTAAATCGCTCGGTGTTATTCCAAAATAACATAGACAACCCGTCAGGATCGCGGAGAAGACCACGTTAGAAGGATTCACGGAAGATAAACAACGAAACACTGAGTTGCTTACAAACTCAATCAGCAACAATGTGAAGGCACCGGCCAGGGTCGACAAAGCATCCTCAAAGTCATCGGAGCGTTCAGCGAAGCTCAAAGAACTGGAAATGTTGGAGCTCAGCGATTCCGAGGCCGAATCGGTCACAAGTTTGGAGAAGATCAACGAATGGCTGGAGAAAACAGAGAACATGGGGCAGGGAACAGGAAATTACTTGGACGATTCACCGCTGCCGGTATACGACGAAATACTACGGAAACCGGCCACGGCATCGATCCAACCTGGCCGTTTAAGCAACTGCGCTCCAGGTGGACGTCAACTGCATGTAGTTCCACAGCAAACTGATACGAGCCCCGCAACTGGTACGTGCCCAGCTCACGCGAGATCTGGCGAAAACATCCCGCGAGTATCAGCGCACTATCAGCCCTTGTTCGGTGGATATCAAGCACCAATAGCCGCCACGCCATCGGCTCCTCTATATACCGTAGCATCGCAGCAACCGATAATGTCGACAACTTACCCGGCAGTACATTATCCACATCCTGTCTCGCAGAATGTAGTCAACTCACAAGCTATCGGCCAGCCACCGCTTCTAACGTCAACTCCGCGGCAAAATATGGCTTCCTATCAACATCAAATGAATAGCGATTCCATTCCGCTTACCAGTAGTCACCTTGCAGCGCGACAAACAGTGAAGGATCTACCAAAGTTCGGCGGAGACCCAGAGGATTGGCCACGATTCATCGCGGCCTACGAGCGCACCTCGAGGATGTGCGCGTTTCGGAACGACGAACTGCTGGATCGGCTGGAACGAAGCATTCACGACAAGGCACTCAACGCGGTTAAAAGTCTACTGCTCCATCCCGACAACGTTCCTGTGATAGTGAACCGACTGAGAACCCTCTTCGGTAATCCGGAGTCCATCGTTGAAACAATGGTTCAGAGGATTCGAGCGATGCCTTCACCAAGAAGTGATAAGATGGAATCGATTGTCGACTTCGGAGTTGCAGTTCAGAACTTGTGCGCAACTATACAGGTATGCCAGATGGACGAACGATTTTACAACGTTGCACTGATGCAAGAGCTGGTCGAGAGCCTACCATCACCGTTGAAGATAAAATGGGCATTCTATCGGAAGGAGATTGGAGCTGTCACGCTCCTGCACTTCAACGCCTGGCTTGGTGAGATGGTTGAAGCGTTATGTCAAGTGATTCGACCAGCAGTATGGGCCAAACCCGAGCACAAGTCGGATAGGAAAGTTCGGAGAGAGGATGTCTTCGTTCATGCACATTCCTCACATATACCGGAACAGGTGGATCATCATAATTGCCTGGCGTGTGGAAACGATTGCAGTTCTCTCGACGATTGTAGCAGTTTTCTCAATATGTCCTCTAAGGCTCGATGGGCGTTGGTGAACGAGAAGAAGATCTGTCGAAAGTGTCTTATCAAGCACTTTAAAGCCTGTGATAGGAAGGTTCCCTGCGGCCTGAACGGGTGTAGTTTTCTTCATCACCGGTTATTGCACGATGACAGCAAACATAATAAACCATCGTCATCCATTTCGACTCAGGACACCTCAGTGAACGCGCATCACAGTTCACAGGGGAGAGTTTTACTGAAATATGTTCAAGTCACGGTGTATGGCAGAGGAAAAACGATCAACACGTACGCGTTCCTTGATGCAGGGTCGACTTCGACGCTTATGGAACACAGTTTGTGGGAGGAGTTGAACTTGAGCGGTGAAAAATCTCCATTATGCATCTCCTGGACTGGTGGACAAGGGCGTTATGAGAAAGAATCAGTTGTGTTTTCGGCCGAGATTTCCGGAGCCAAGACTCCAGGGCAAATCTTTCATCTCGCGGAAGTACACACAGTGAGAAGCCTAGACCTGCCGGCACAGACGGTGTCTGTACCAGATCTAGCAATGCACTTTCAGCACCTGTCGGGATTGCCAATTGAATCATATGCCGCCGTGAAGCCAAGAATTCTCCTGGGAATTGACAGTTGCCGCTTGGAGTACCCGCTTGATTCCAGAGAGGGATTCGAAAATCAGCCAACAGCCGTCCTAACCCGGCTAGGCTGGGTAGTCTATGGTCCGTGTTCAACTTCAGAGCAAACAACGGAGAAAAGAGACGTTTCATATGGGTACCATATCTGCCATTGCGAAGGGCTTCATTCAGCTGTCAAGAATTACTTTTCCATGGATAGCCTTGGAGTTCAACTTTCCGAGAAGCCGCAAATGTCGAAGGATAACGAAAGAGCGATGGACATGCTGAGAACCAATACGATCTTCCAAGATGGAAGATACGAAACCAGCTTGCTATGGCGCTACGATGAAATCCGACTACCGGGGAGTAGAACCATGGCCCTGAAGCGACACGATTGTTTGAGCAAGCGCATGGCTCGTGAACCAAGATTAGCCAAGGAACTGCAGGAAAAGATCCAGGATTATCAAGACAAAGGCTACATTCGCAAGCTGTCGGCGCAAGAAGAAGCTACACACACTGGAAGATCGTGGTATCTGCCGATTTTTCCGGTCGTGAACCCGAACAAACCCGGTAAGCTACGTATCGTTTGGGACGCCGCTGCCAAAGTGGGGAAACTATCGCTTAATTCGTTCCTTCTGAAAGGCCCTGATCAGGTCACACAGCTACACCACGTCCTTCAGCGTTTTCGTGAGTTCCGCACGGCGGTCACAGGAGATATTCGCGAAATGTTTCACCAAGTGCGAATCAATTGCGAAGACCAACATTGCCAGCGGTTCCTGTGGAATGATGGTGTCCCCGGAAAGATCCCTTCGACGTACGTAATGCAGGTCATGACATTTGGTGCGTGTTGCTCTCCGAGTAGTGCACAATACATTAAGAACCTGAATGCAGAACGATTCAGAAATCAGCTTCCAAAAGCAGTTGATGCGATTTGCAAAGGGACGTACGTCGACGATATGCTTTGTAGCGTAGAAACAGAAGCAGAAGCCGTGAAACTCGCGCAAGATGTTCGTCAAATACACGCAGATGGGGGATTTGAAATACGAGGGTGGCTGTCGAACTCCAAGAAAGTAGTGGAATCTATGGGTGAACAGATATCAAACCAAAAGGACTTAAACAAGGATGGAGAGCTGTCTACCGAAAAGGTCCTGGGCATGTGGTGGAACACGACTGACGACACATTCACATTCAAGATTCCGAAACGATGCCGTCAGGAGCTGTTGTCTGGCAAACAAGTTCCCACAAAACGGGAAGTACTGAAAATCCTTATGTCCGTCTACGACCCGCTAGGATTACTCGCTAACGTGTTGATGTTTCTGAAGGTTCTACTCCAAAATATCTGGCGCTCTAACATAGGATGGGACGAGCCAATATCGGATAATCATCTAGAAAAGTGGAGAGCATGGCTTAGTGTGTTGCACAACGTACATACTGTATGCGTTCCTCGTTGTTACCGAACTACAACATCATCATCAGTCGAAAGCAACGAACTCCAACTTCATGTCTTTGTCGATGCGAGCGAGAACGGATATGCAGCAGTAGCCTACTTTCGCTTCGCAGAACGTGGTACGATTGAGTGTGCCTTCGTTACTGCTAAAACCCGTGTCGCTCCTCTGAAGTACGTCTCAATTCCTCGTTTGGAACTTCAAGCGGCAGTTATTGGCACGCGTCTGGCGAAAGATATTGCTGAAACTCATCGGATCTCAATCAGCAAACTTTTTTTCTGGACCGACTCTAGAGATGTTATGTGCTGGCTACGCTCCGACCACAAAAGGTACAGTAAGTTTGTTGCCGCCAGAACCGGTGAAATTCTGGAAAATACCGAACTGTCGAAGTGGTTGTGGCTACCAACGAAGCAAAACGTAGCCGATGAAGGAACGAAGTGGCAGAAAACTCCCGATCTTTCTCCATCATGTCGATGGTTTAAAGGGCCGGATTTCCTGTGGCAGCAGTATTGTGAGTGGCCGGTTCAGCCAACGAGTAACGAGACTACCACTACCGAAATGAACGCACTTGTTAACACACATGCAGTCCATAAGCCCGTAATGAACTTTTCAAAATACTCCGACTGGCGGAAGCTCCTGAGAATCACCTCCTACGTGCTTCGATTCCTCAGAAACATTCAAGCCAGATTGCAGAAGCGTCCACCAGCAATCGGAATTCTCAACCAGTCGGAACTGTTCGAGGCAGAGCGCTGTATATATCGGCAAGTTCAGATTGAAGTCTACGGTGAAGAGATGTTGATACTGAAACGTTCCAAGCTAGCAGACGCGAAGTTCATGGTTCCGGTTCCCAAAAGCAGCTCACTGTACAAGCTTTCACCGTTCGGATGATCAGGGAGTGCTGCGTTCGAGTGGACGAACTACTGGATGTAAATTCATCGGTGCAGATGCTGCCCATAACATTATTTTGCCGAAGAATCATCCGGCCACGGCACTTGTAGTTAAATTCATCCATGAGCGTTACCACCATCTGAATCACGAGACAGTCGTGAACGAACTACGACAACATTATTGGTTTAACAGCTGCGAAGAATCTGTTACAAAGTCCGACAACAATGCCAATATTGCAAGAATGGCAGAGCCCGACCGCAGCCGCCTGTTATGGCCGATCTTCCGCCAGCCCGGCTAGCGGCATACTCTCGACCGTTCTCTTACGCCGGGATCGACTTCTTTGGACCAATGTTAGTGGTAGTAGGAAGGCGAACCGAGAAGAGGTGGGGTGTGCTAATCACTTGTCTGGTGATTCGCGCCATCCATATCGAAGTTGCTCACTCGCTGAATACTAGCTCTTGCATCATGGCACTGCGTAACTTTATCGCCAGACGTGGAACTCCTCTGGAGCTGTTTAGTGACAGGGGAACAAATTTTGTTGGCGCCAACCGAGAACTAAACGAAGCACTTCGATCTCTGGACAGAAACAAGATTATGCAGGAGTTTGTGACTTCAGATACCAAATAGTCTTTCCTACCTCCAAGTAGTCCACATATGGGAGGAAGCTGGGAGAGATTGGTTCAGTCGGTGAAAAAGACTCTGTAGAACATGCATCTGCCAAGGACTCCAACTGATGAAGTTCTACGAAACGGGTTAATCGAAGTAGAAAACATTATCAATTCACGTCCCCTCACCTACGTCCCTATCGATAACTCCGAAAGCGAGGCACTAACGCCTAATCATTTCTTGTTAGGCTCCTCTGGAGGCACGAAACCACTAGTGCCTTACGACGATAGCCCCGCTACGCTGGTTAATAGTTGGAAAACCTCTCAAATTTTCGCCAATATGTTTTGGAGGCGGTGGCTCCGAGAGTATCTGCCGTCGATCACTCGCCGAACCAAATGGCACTACCCGGTGAAACCAATCCAGATTGGAGATGTGGTGATAGTTGTCGATCCCGATCTACCAAGGAACTCATGGCCTAAGGGTCGTGTCGTCAACGTCAGCCAGAAAAATGGACAGGTGCGAAGCGCAACGGTGAGGACCTCGGCAAACATCTACGAACGACCAGCAGTGAGACTAGCGGTTCTAGACGTCGGCGCAACCGGAAGTACGCAGGAATCTGGATCCTGTGTACCGGGGGGACTGTTACGCAATCTGCGAATGCGCCTCCGCTACCAACGAACCTCCACCTAGATTCTCCATCACTGAATCAACTCGACAGAGCTGTGGTAGTAGGTAAACGTCAGAACGAAAAAGATGTTAAGGGAACCTGAATTAGCCAAAACAAAACAAGACTGAAAACTATAAGCAAGTGAATTTAATTGAACTAATTTCGTTTAAAGCAAATAATTAATTTATATATAAGCGATTTGTGCATGTTGCGAGTGAATTTGTAGGCAGTTAAGTACTTGCAAGGTAAAATGAATTGTTACTCTACATTCGAAAAAACTAGATGCAAAATTAATGTTCGATCGTAGGAATCGCAGCTTCAATCACGGTTGACGGAGAAGGATAATCCCAACTTCTCATTCCTATGTTGAGTAGTGATCGCAGATAAGTAAGATACCTGCTTTCGTACTCCAAGGTAACTTATTTTTATAATAATCATGCATAACTAAGCTGTAACAAACAAATTAAACGTGCAGGAATCACGCGCTACGGTTGCGAAGTACCGTGCAGTACCGCTTTCCGGAAAATACGGAAATCAGGGGAAAATACTAAACGTGAGTAAAGCTGAAAACTGATAATGTTTATCCAATGATCCTATAACGTTGATAATGTAATTGAAATAATTGTATACTGATAGGGAAAATTTAACGTACGAGCTACTAATACACCAGTGAAAACCTACTTGGCGAGTCGTTTAAATTTTCGGAAGGTCACCTACCGTATTGTTGCCGATTACGGGAACAGTCACAGAAAAAGCGTTGATTATTCTAAATCATTGCCATGGCAATGATTTAGAATAATCAACGCTTTTTCTGTGACTGAAAGCCGAAAAAACACCAAGTTTCCATAGATCCAGTCAGTCCCCGTAAGAAAACATAATACTTACTTATTTTCAGGCCTGAGCACCCATGGTGGTGCAGAGGGCCGAAATGAAAGATCCCCATCCTGGGCGATTGCCCACCATCGCCCTGACCTGTGTGTGCTCAGATTAAATTTCTGTCGACCTCCTTTATTTCCTTGTTGAGGCTGTGCCGCCATGAGCCTCTAGGTCTGCCTCTGCTGCGATGTCCTTTTTTTTCTTCTAAACCATAGGGGGATAATCTGCTCAACAGACACCCTAACAGGAAGGTTAGGGTAGTGTGGGGCTGAGGCCGTCTTCTACAACAGAGGTAAAAGCCAGGACTACTCTCTCCTCGTACCCACTAAACCATTCCTATGGTCGCCAAACCCTACGTCTCTCCGGAACCACCAAGAAGGTATTGCTTCAGAGAGGGGCTAGTGCACATGGCATCCTCAAGATTAGCTGCGTAGCCTAGCAGCAACGAACATCGATGACTCGCTCTGGAGAGTCCATCACGGTAACATGCTGGCGCTTAGCCAGTTTCCCGAGTGGTCCTCGCCACTCCCTTTGTCCACGGAAGGCGGGCAGGGTCAACCCCGCCCGCGCCCAACTGCTTTGTAGACATCAAGAACTGATGCCCACGTGCAACCCGATCTGACCTGCCCGCAAAGGAAGGGTATCACTACCCTTCAGGCCCTATCAGATGCACCCGAAGGTTGCAGACAGCAGGGTCTCACCTACCCCGCACGGTGTCAAAATTTTGATTATTATCGAACTTTCATGTACCTCGGATTTTTCTTCATAGCATGTTAGAACTTCGGCTATAATGTATAAATGCAAAATTTGAAAATATTCTATCGGGGAAAATTTGAGTTAGCAGAGTTTTTGGCTATTTTCCATACTAAAAATCAATAATTACTATTCTAGCCCAAAAAACGTCCCATACAAAATGTATGGAAAAATTTTCGCCGATGAAATGTTTTCTAGTTTTCCGATTATGAATGTATAGCCCAAACACTAATCATTTTCGAAGAAAAATCCGAGGTGCATGAATGTTCGATAATAATTGAAATTTTGACACCGTGCCCCGACCCTTGCCGGGGACCCCTTTCCAATCGCGGGCTCGGATCCAACCCAGTAGACCGACGCCACGACAGCACCGCAACCGGGACTTCCTCTTCGCGGCCACTTAATCGCTGTAAGGGTCGATCTCGACCGCAGGGCACCGGTATGACCTACGAAGCCGACTTCGAACCCCTGGACCACCTCTTGTACTGCATCTGGACTAGCCATTCTCCGAGTCCACGCGCCACCTCCTCTGTAGCTGCCAGACGATGTGGGTAATAGCCGTTGAAACGGCGTTCCAGCCAAACTCATCCCTACACATCCTCTGGACCAAGTTGTCCGGAGTTGTGTCCTCCCCGCATGTGGCAAGCATGCGGCCACGCATTGTGCGAAAACGCGGGCACACGAACAAAACGTGTTCCGCCGTTTCCTCTAAACCATTGCACACTGTGCATCGGGAGAATCCGCATGCCCGAAACGGTGTAGATACTGTCGGAAGCAACCATGACCTGTAAGGACCTGTGTCAGGTGGAATGTAACTTCCCCATGACGCCTATTAATCCAACTATCTACCCTCGGTATCAACCTATGGGTCCACCTTCCTTTGGTGGAACTGTCCCATGCGCGCTGCCATTTGACCATAGAGGCCATCCTGACAGTCCTGCGTATGCCTCTTGTGCCGCGCATTTCGAAGCACTCCATGTCCTCCCTGATAAGAATGCTGATAGGCACCATACCAATAATGACGCAGAGAGCGTCGTGTGACACGGTTCGGTACGCGCTCACAACCCTCAGGCACATAAGCCTGTAAGTACTTTCCAGCTTCCGTCGGTAGCATTCAGTACTTAGCGCGATGAACCACGGCAGGCCGCCATACCTAAGTATGGACGTAGCAACACTAGCCAGAAGCTTGCGTGTACTGGCATACACCGAAGAGCTATTGTACATCATCCGGGACAGTGCCGCAATAGCTGTGGAGGCTCTTTTACAGGCATAATCGACGTGGCTACCGAAGGTAAGCTTATCGTCGATCATCACGCCCAAGTGTTTGACGGAACGCTTTGACAGGATAGTGCTCTCTCCTATACTGATCTCCGTCTGCTGCTCCGACTTCATGTTGTTAAAAACCGTCACCTCTGTCTTGTGGTGAGCCAGCTCCAGTTTCCTGGACCGCATCCACGCCTCCTGTAGCATAATAAATGCAACCCTATCAAATTACCCTAAAGTCATTGAGACATACTCATTTCCTATTTTACAACAGTATGCCTTTCAGTCATAAATAATCTCTTACAAACTCACTTCTTGAAAGACCTTCTCAGAACCATAAACTGTAAGCTGACTTGGAAATAAACCACCCAAGCAGCAACCCTGCAAACAACCTTTTCTATATTATTCAAACATATACGCTAAGGCGAGTGTTTGCCAGATGTTTGCCAAATAAGACGACCTAGGCGTCTTCGCTCACGATGCCTCTTTACGCATAACTTTCTTTAAACCAAAATGCAAGAAATAGAAACACATTCAAACTCAAAGTCGTTGAGTCAAGTCACTTATATCCGAAGCCCAATCTCCACATGGCGACCGTGACTAGTGATTGAACCTTTGCACCGCAAAAACAGTAAAGTGTGACCAAATATCGAAAAAGTGAAAAAGCGCTAAGTGTAAACCAGACAATTAAAAGCGCTAAGTGCCAGAAAAAGCAATCATGGCTTGGTTTTCGGAAACCTTTATTACTAACCAATCAAGTGCGGTAACGGAAACACGAATCATCGCGGGCACAGTACTAGGTATGGCCAATGGCCATACTAGTGACGTTATACCTGTTATTCCGCGTTCTGTATAAGTACAGTAAAAAATCAACTGAAGCCCAAGTCGAGCGGGTAGTGCGGCTAAACAATGTCAGAACCCAAGAATAATAGTGCCGAACAGTTCAGAACGATCGCAAATTAATATGAACGATAAAGTGAACTACAAATTGTTACAACGGAACAGAACAATCAGCAGAAAAATGTGCAACGAAATTATGCCAACTACTCGAATATTGTTACAAAAATAAAAGAAATTAATTACTACAAAGGATTAACATATCACGAACACATAGAACCTTATAAATGCACAAATAAGAGACATCACAAGTTGACGCAACACAAACACATAACATAAATGTGCCCTGTTATCCAGATGGATAACTCCTTCCGATCACAGGATGACGAGGTTTCATGTATTGATTTGGGTCCATCAGTCATCCTGGAATTGTATTTTATTTGGCATTTTGCCTTCTAGTTCACAGTAGTTGTTATTGTGTTCATAGCTTGGTTTTGTCTAGGAAAACTAATCCTAATCGGGCATCCCGTTTCAGGGTTCGATACTTGAGCTCAACAACTTGAAGTCCGTGGCAGGGAAAGGTTTACATCTCTAGCACTTGACCGCTGCCCGAAATAGCCTGAAAGTTGGCAATCAATATTGGATTGCATTTCATGGGCCTCTATTTTTCCAGAACCCTATAAATGTATATTAAAACTCAGGGAATATTTACAAGTTAAAATAAAACATATAACACAAAGAACGCACGAATATAGAATTTATAACACATTTAACAATTATTCTGTCTTATAATTGTAACAAATATTTATACCCGTAACACAATCCAACGTTTGAGCAAGAATTTTTCGTGAATCGTTCACCGATTCACGAAAAATTCAGCTCCCATATGCTTCATATCCTTCATAACAATAGTGTTAAGGCCATATACTTAACACTACGATAAAGATAAATAACTTAACCTAAACTCAAAACGAAACCAAAACGAGTTATGCTACCCGAAAGCCACAATGCTTTCCAGAAACGTAGCGGTGAACAGGACTAACAAGTCCCCAAAAAACACCTCAACTCAAAACAAGATTTATGTTACCCGAAAGCTAAACTGCTCTCCAGATTTTGTAACGAATAAATCTTACCTCAACTAAACTTTACTTTTATGGATGAGCTCTGGTCCACAAAAATAAAATGGCCTTAAGACTGAAGTTATAATCTTTCCAACTAACCTTCATTTGCATACACGGGGTTTTTTAGTTGGGCGCCATGTTACAAAAATAAAAGAAATTAATTATTACAAAGTATCACGATACACAGAGAACCTTACAAATGCACATTATACAGACATCACAAATCCACACAGCACAACATATAACATAAATGTGCCCTGTTATCCAGATGGATAACATCTTCCGATCACAGGATGACGTGGTTTCATTTATTGGTTTAGGTCCATCAGCCATCCTGGAATTGTATTTTAGTTGGCAGTATGCCTTTTAGTTCACAGGATTTGATGCTGTGTTCATAGCTTGGTTTCGTCTAGGAAAACTAATCCTAATCGGGGCATGCCATTTCGGGTTTCATCACTAGAGTTCTATGACTTGAAGTCTGTGCCAGGGAAAGGTTTACGTCTCTAGTATTTAATCGCGACCCGAAATGGCCTGAATGTTGGCAATCGAAATAAGATTGCGCACTTCATCGGCCTGTATTCTACCAGAACCTTATAAATGTTAATTACTACAAAGGAAATATTTACAAGTTAAAATTAAACATGAACACAAAGAACGCACGAATAACAAACTTTGAACATATAAAACAATTATTCTGTCTTATTAATGTAACAATTATTTATACCCGTAACACAATCCAACGTTTGAGCAAGAATTTTTCGTGAATCGTTCACCGATTCACGAAAAATTCAGTTCCCATCTGCTTCGTATCCTTCATAACAATAGTGTTAAGGCCATATACTTAACACTACGATAAAGATAAATAACTTAACCTAAACTCAAAACAAAACCAAAATGAGTTATGCTACCCGAAAGCCACAATGCTTTCCAGAAACGTAGCGGTGAACAGGACTAACAAGTCCCCAGAAAACACCTGAACTCAAAACAACTAAAATGTTACCCGAAAGCCAAACTGCTCTCCAAATCACGTAACGAATAAATCTAACCTAAACTAAACTTTACTTTTATGGAGGTTAACTGTCCACAAAAATAAAATGGCCTTAAGACTGAAGTTATAATCCTTCCGGCTAGCTGTACGGGGTTTTTCAGTTGGGCGCCATGTTACAAAAATAAAAGAAATTAATTATTACAAAGGATTAACATATCACGAACACATAGAACCTTATAAATGCACAAATAAGAGACATCACAAGTTGACGCAACACAAACACATAACATAAATGTGCCCTGTTATCCAGATGGATAACTCCTTCCGATCACAGGATGACGAGGTTTCATGTATTGATTTGGGTCCATCAGTCATCCTGGAATTGTATTTTATTTGGCATTTTGCCTTCTAGTTCACAGTAGTTGTTATTGTGTTCATAGCTTGGTTTTGTCTAGGAAAACTAATCCTAATCGGGCATCCCGTTTCAGGGTTCGATACTTGAGCTCAACAACTTGAAGTCCGTGGCAGGGAAAGGTTTACATCTCTAGCACTTGACCGCTGCCCGAAATAGCCTGAAAGTTGGCAATCAATATTGGATTGCATTTCATGGGCCTCTATTTTTCCAGAACCCTATAAATGTATATTAAAACTCAGGGAATATTTACAAGTTAAAATAAAACATATAACACAAAGAACGCACGAATATAGAATTTATAACACATTTAACAATTATTCTGTCTTATAATTGTAACAAATATTTATACCCGTAACAATATTGAGTGCGCGAAACATATGAAACGCTAAAACGATCGATGTGTTCCTGAAACAACTTTCCTGTGCAGAAACAAAGTGAAGAAATCCAACCACCTAACCCCCGGGAGGCGTGAGTCGAGGCGTAAGTCCATCATTAATGTTAAACCACCAGAAGCCAAGGCGTGCGGCATGCAGTCCACAACATAGATGAAACAGGTATGAGCAAAGCAGATTTAATACAGTGTTTTTCTGCATTAGTAAAAATTGAACAAAATTTACGAAAATCCATTAATCAAAATATACTAGATAATACACTAGAGAAACATTTAGATACTGCTAACACCTTATACACTGAGTTAGAAAAACTACTAGAAAAACATCAAAAATCGATACCTGATAGGGAATTTTTTAGCTATATAAAACAAGCGAGAAACGCTTTAAGTTATATTACAGAAACAGTTAATTGTCGAACGTCAAGAAGAAAAAGCTTAACCATGACATTACCTACATCTCAAGCGAATAATGCATTTGATGCAAAACTTTCTGCATCGATTCTGACACCCTACGATGGCGATAGTAATAAATTACTAGCCTTTGTAGATGGAGTAAAATTTTTAAAATCTATTACCAAAGAAAGCGATTATCCAATGTTAAAATTTTTCATTATGACGAGAATATCGGGTAAAGCGCGAGACGCTATACCTAACGACAATGTTGAAAGGTCAATAGATCAAATTGTCGACCTAATTAAAGACATTTGCGGAAGTCGGGAAACCACAGAACAAGCCCTAGCCAAGTTGAAAAGTGTGAAAAGAAACGTATCTCGACATCAATATTGTGAAGAGAACGAGGAACTTTGCCATAAATTGACCAGTAGCTATATTAAAGAGGAAGTTCCTCATGCTACAGCGAAAAAAATGGCTACTAAGGCAGCCGTTGACACTCTAATTAATATTGTACCGAATGAAAACGCAAAAATCATATTACAAGCAGGAAAATTCGCATCCATAGAAGATGCAATACAAAAGCTAAATGAATTACCTGAGTCTGAAGGAAATCGAATGATGACTCAAATATTAAATATCAACAGAGGAGACAAACGTTTTTCACAAAACCGACGTTCCTACAATCAAAGAGATAATTGGAGGCAGGCACCACGAAATAACACTTTCGTGGGCCTCAAATGAGCACGCCCCGCTACAATAATCGACCCACTAACGGTAATATGCGTATGCCTCGAAATGCATACAACAGAAATATGAACACTCAAGGGCGATCACCGCATCAATTTTTTTCCATCAATTCAAACACACTGGAGTCAACCCAGACTGCCTACGCAGCAAAACCAGGTAAACCCGAGCACAAACCACCCTTTTGTGCAGACTCAGTGGCAGTCTATGCCATGAATATAGCTACCACTAATTTTGTAATGTTAAATATTAATGTATCAAATAAAATCTGTTCATTCATCATTGATACCAGAGCAGATATATCAGTTCTCAAAACTAACGTATTAAACGCAAACCATTCATATAATTGCAATGACAAGTGCTCAATTTCTGGAATCTCCAATGAAAAAGCTCATAGTTTAGGCACAATTGGAACATTGTTAAATATTAATGGTTACCCTGTGTCAAATACTTTTCATTTAGTAAATGACGATTTCGCAATCCCAACCGATGGAATAATCGGTAGAGATTTCTTAACGACGTATAAATGCGAAGTTAATTATGACACATGGTTACTAACAATACATACACGACAAGCATTCTTGCAGATACCGATACAAGATAATTTACATGGATCATTTATTATCCCCGCACGATCAGAAGTAATACGACACATATCACAGTTGAACATTGAACAAGATATGGTAGTTGAGTCGATGGAAATAGCACCGGGAGTGTTTTGCAGTAATACAATCGTATCAAAACAATGCCCGTGCATTAGATTAATCAATATATCAACACAAAATGTCATTATAAACGGGTTTATACCAAAACTTTCTCCACTACATGACTATCACATACTAAACTTTAAAACAAAAAATAATCCTAAGAATAATAATAGAATTAAATTGCTGGAAGATGAATTGAATTTCGAGTCAGTTCCATCATTTGCAAAATTAGAGTTGACGAATTTATGTAAGGAATTTAACGATATATTTCATTTAAAAGACGATGTACTTACATACAACAATTTTTACAGGCAAAATATAAATCTGGCTGATCCTTCGCCAGTTTATATAAAAAATTACCGTACACCTCAAGTTGAAAGAGAAGAGGTTTGTCGGCAAATAGGAAATTTATTGCAAAACGATATTGTTGAACCATCGATTTCAGAGTATAACTCACCAATACTTTTGGTTCCCAAAAAATCAAATAATGAGAAAAAATGGCGACTTGTGGTTGACTACCGTCAACTAAATAAACGTTTACTTGCAGATAAATTCCCTTTGCCTAGGATTGATGACATACTGGATCAGCTAGGCAGCAATATTTCTCTACACTTGATCTCATGTCTGGCTTTCACCAGATCGAGATTGACGAACAATCAAGGAAATATACAGCCTTTTCTTTCGCTGAAAAGGGACATTTTCAATTTAAACGTTTACCATTTGGACTTAACATAAGTCCAAATAGTTTTCAACGAATGATGTCCATTGCTCTCAGCACGCTAACGCCGCTCAGCACTAAAGTGCATAATTTCCAGACTACACCAAAAATGTGTAACCCTTGCACATTTACAAAATCAGCTCCAGTGTCCGCAAAATCGTTAAATTCGCAAAAATTTGTGTACGCCAATCTAGGTAGGTTTACTAGTGACCTTGGAAAACAAAAAAAAAAGTCAACATTTCGCATCTAGACGAGTGTACGAGCTGTTTTTTGAGAATGTGTAACTGTCACACATTTTTGTGTGGTCTGGAAATTATGCACTTATGAGTAGGTCTTACACATTTTAGTGCTGAGCAGTTTTAGCGTGAGTGGACTCAGCCCTGAATGTGCTTTCCTATACATCGATGATGTAATCGTGGTAGGCTGCTCAGTGCAGCACCATCTACAAAATTTACGAAAAGTTTTCAATTGTTTCAGACATCGGAATCTCAAGCTGAACCCCTCTAAATGTATTTTCTTCCAAAAAGAAGTAACGTTTTTAGGACATAGAGTTACAGATTGTGGCATTTTGCCCGACAATACTAAATTCAATTTAATTCGACTTTCACTTGGTCTCAAGAATGTCAGGATTCGTTTGACAAGCTAAAAATTGAGCTTACAAGACCAAGAATATTACTGTGGCATACCAGTTGAGCACCCCATGCGCAGAGATGCAAGTCGTTAGCATTCGCGCGTCGTCGAACACCGCGACTGCCTTATTAGCGCTCCATTAGATATCGCGACACTGCGACGTCGCGACGCGCGACCGCAAGCGGTCATCGGCGTCACGAAGGCTCGAACTAGTCTGGCACGAGCAAACACGCCACCGACGACCGTCCTCTTTCGCATCGCAGCAACCGAGCGGTCAACACGTGTCACAACAACAGGTTTCTTGGTAAGATGCAGCAATCGGCCGAAACTGCAGTGCAGATAATTACAATTACAATATCCTGACTTCACAAAACAGTTTACTCTAACAACTGACGCCTCAAATTTTGCTTGTGGCGCTGTTTTGTCCCAAAAACATGGTGATGATGATCTGCCTGTTTCTTTCGCCAGTCGCGCGTTTACAAAAGGCGAAGCAAACAAACACATCACCGAAAAAGAGCTATCCGCCATACATTGGGCAATCATGCATTTCCGACCTTATCTGTACGGTCGCAAATTTCTTGTTCGTACCGACCATCGCCCCTTAATTTACCTTTTCGGAATGAAAAATCCATCTTCAAAATTAGTTCGAATGAGATTGGATCTCGAGGAATTCGATTTTGAAGTTGAATTTGTACCTGGAAAGAGTAATGTAGTCGCGGATGCGCTTTCTAGAATAAAAATTGATATAGATAAACTTAAGGAAATTCAAATTTTACAAGTGCAAACTAGGTCAATGGCAACCAAACCTAGTTCAGCCGTGGTTACAAATAGAAACGGTGAACCGGAGCCTGATCAACTCCGAGTCTACAATGCCGTTAGTAATGAACAAATATTCAAAATGAGAAAAATTGCTTTTAACTTGATGCAAAATAATACAATACCAATTGGTTCTTTATCATTATTTGAGAAAAATTTCAAAAACGGTCTAACTCTAGCGTTAGGACTAAAATTGAATCTGACAGAATTACCAAACATATTTAGAACCATTGAGAAGGGTACCCTCAAAATACTAAAACAACACAATTAAATAAGTATAAGTAAAGAAAACGTCGCTATATCAACCAGCGATGTAATCTTTAATTTCATAAGCATCACTGATTTTATATCAATAGGTAATAAAGTTCTAGATAAAATTTCTATTATTCTTTACAATCCACCTCAAAATATAACAAATATGCACGAAATACAACAAATAATTAATAAAAATCATAGTCTACCAACTGGAGGACATGTTGGAATTGCTAGACTATACAAAAAATTGAAAAACATGTATACATGGCGTAAAGGTCCCATTAGACATGACAAATATTTGGCCAAACAAGCCCAACAAATGACCAACGCAACGTAAATCATGGCAACCTCGGATGAATGTCGGACTACAATGGCAAATATTTGTCATTATGACAAACAGTCTAATGGCCCCTTAACATGAAATATACAATATCAAAATTTGTAAAATCATGCGAGCAGTGTAAGGAATACAAGCATTTTTCATCCGTTAAACAAAAATTCGTAGTAACTTCTACTCCCACTAAAGTATTCGACGTGGTATCAATAGATACAGTTGGACCTTTCACTATTTCAGAAAAAGGTAACAGATATGCAGTTACGCTGCAATGTGACCTTAGCAAATTCATCGTAATAGTTCCAATCCCAGATAAATCTGCCCAAACAATAGCCAGAGCAATAGTCGAACATTGCATTTTAGTGTACGGCCTAATGCGTGCCATTCTAACTGATCAAGGTACTGAGTATAAAGGAGTTTTTGACTCTGTTTGTAATCTGTTAAGAATTGATCATACATGTGCAACAGCATATCACCCACAAACGCTTGGAGCTTTGGAGCGAAATCATAGGTGCTTAAATGAGTACCTAAGAATTTTCGCCAATGAAGCTAGATATAATTGGGATGGTTGGTTAAGCTATTATTCCTACTGTTACAACACGACACCTAATTCTATACATGGATTCTCTCCTTTTGAAATAGTTTTCGGCAAAGGACCTAATAAGTTCGAGTTTTTAGATACAACAATAGATCCTGTTTATAATCATGAACTGTACACAAATGAGCTCAAACAAAAGTTACAAATAATTCACAGATATATTCACGATAAAATTATTAATGGAAAACAATCTAGGACATGCAAAATGAACAAATCAATACAAGAAACACACATACAAATTGGAGATCAAGTTTATTTGAAGAATGAAGGACGTAGAAAATTTGATTCAGTCCAGAGTGGACCATACACAGTCGAAGAAACAGATGAATCTAATGTAATAATTCGAGAAAACAAAACAAAACAAGCAGTTAAAGTACATAAGAACAGAATTATAAAATTTATATAAAAAATCATACATCCATAAACTTAGCAATAAAAACATACCATTATACTTTTTATAACACATCGTGACGAAGGAACCTATGAAGTCTTTAACTTTTGAATAGCTACGCTATTCTTCCTTAAGGGGGAGATGTAGCATAATCAATGCAACCCTATCAAATTACCCTAAAGTCATTGAGACATACTCATTTCCTATTTTACAACAGTATGCCTTTCAGTCATAAATAATCTCTTACAAACTCACTTCTTGAAAGACCTTCTCAGAACCATAAACTGTAAGCTGACCTGGAAATAAACCACCCAAGCAGCAACCCTGCAAACAACCTTTTCTATATTATTCAAACATATACGCTAAGGCGAGTGTTTGCCAGATGTTTGCCAAATAAGACGACCTAGGCGTCTTCGCTCACGATGCCTCTTTACGCATAACTTTCTTTAAACCAAAATGCAAGAAATAGAAACACATTCAAACTCAAAGTCGTTGAGTCAAGTCACTTATATCCGAAGCCCAATCTCCACACTCCACAACATTGATCGAGTGGTTGGTAGTCAACTTTACCTCCTCGATCGTTTCACCGTAGACTTTGAGCGTAATGTCGTCGGCAAATCCGACAATCACCACTCCCACTGGATACTCTAACCTCAACACCTCGTCGTACATGACATTCCATAACACCGGACCCAGGATGGAACCTTGCGGGACTCCTGAGGTTATGTGAAAGCACTTCCGACCCACCTCCGTGTCGTAGACTAGTACGCGATTCTGAAAGTAGCTTCCGAGAATCTTGTACAAGTACTCCGGTATCCTCAGACGCAAGAGCGCATCGGCAATAGCAGCCCAGCTGCATTCCTTACATCCAGAGTCACTACCGCGCAGAAGCGAATTCCCCTCCTCTTAGGCTCGAGTGCTTTCTCGGCGGTTTTTGTAACCGACAAAATAGCGTCTACGGTGGACCTCCCCTTCCGGAAGCCATACTGGTTGCTCGAAAGACCATTTACGCCCTCAGTGAACCTCAACATTCTATTGAGGATGATTTTTTCGAGCACCTTCCCCGCCGTGTCAATCAAGCATATTGATCTATATGCCGACGGGTCTCCGGGTGGTTTCCCCGCCTTTGGAAATAGTACCAGGCTCTGCCTCTTCCAAGCTTCTGGGAAAACTCCCTCGTCCAGGCATTTCTGCATAGCAGACCTGAACATCTCGGGAGCCTCTGCAATACCTACTTTTAAGGCCAGGTTCGGAACTCCGTCCGGACCTGGGGCTTTACCTACGCTAAGGGACTTAGCTATCCCCGCAAGTTCCACATCGGTGACCCTCTCCTCATCGCCAGCCCGAGTCCCCGGCTGTCCTAAGAAAGGAGGCCAAGGACTAGAATCATGACGCGGAAAAAGTCCTCCAATGATCCCCTTCAACATCTCTGGAGATTGCTCTGTAGAAGCCATCACACCTCTCGTCTTGGCCATAACGATCCTGTAGGCGTCACCCCACGGGTTCGTATTGGCACTCTGACAGAGACCCTCAAAGCAGGCCTTTTTGCTTGCTCTTATCTCGGTCTTAAGCGCGGCTTTTGCAGCGGCGAACACCACCCGCCGTTCGTTTCGCTCTTCCTCCTGCTGCGATGTCCTGATGGGTTCCAATCGAACGCACACTGACTCATTTCCACTTTCGCTCCCGAATTTCTGTCGCCATTGGCTTTCGATGGCATTGAAGATGGCGCTTCACGTTGGAGATCCACTTGTTAGGCCACCACGAATTATATACCGCAAGCATCTATTGATGAAGACGTGCAGCCGTTGAGTGTTCTCCACTGATACATACCAGGTTTAACTGACGTAAAGCAGCACAGATTTCACGTTCGAGTTGAATTCGGATTTTGGTGCGTCGACTAATCTGGTTGATATTCCATACATTTCTTAATCTCGCAAATCTCGCCTTCTTGGTCCGTACACCAATGTTGATCTTGGTGTCACCATCGGCAGTCATTTGACTACCAAGATATTGGTCTTGTTGACGCTGATGGTAAGACCTGCCGCCGAGGAACAATTGGCAAGATCATCGAGCTTACTCTTCGTATCAGACTGCTGTTATGCTAGCAGAGCAACGTCATCAGCCAATACGAAGTCATTTAGGTGCTCTATGGTAATGGGCTGTCACATCAACCCTCGATTTGGTTCATGATTAATGGCACCTACCAGGATCTCCTCGATTACAATGAGAAACAGTAGCGGTTATAGTAAACATCCTTGCCTCACTTCTGCAACGACCCGGATGGGATCGAACAAGACACCGTTGTGCAGTACTCTGCACGAAAATGCCCTGTACTGTGAATCAATAAGGCCCATGATTTTCTCAGGAACACCCTTGCGCCTGAGGGCTTCCCACATGTTTCCGTGATTGAGACGGTCGAAACACCAGATACAGAGACTCTTGGAATTCATTGATTTGCTCCAGGATGATACTGAGCAGATTCACCGTGAATATCATTTGCATTTTTCGAAGGAAGTCCGTGACATTTACCTTAAATATTCGAAAAATGTCGTTTTTTCCGTGACTTTCTTGCAGAACTGGTCTAGCCGCACAAGTTTTTCATATATCATATTCTCAGGTTCAGCTTCTAAAATGAACTAGTGGTTGAATTTAGATATGACGAAATGAATTTTTCAGCACTGACAGTTGCATAACCAAGGAACAATCATTGGAAAAACATGCATTTCTCAATGCTTATACAACGGTCGCTGTTTAACAGATTCTCCATTACTGGGCTAACAAGAGTTGAACAAAAATTTCAGTTACAGTAAACCAAATATTATTCGACACATGGCTTAATAACAATGGTTTGAGAAACCTTTCTTAAAATTATATTTGTTTCTTGGGCGTGTGCGCCGGATTAGTTCGATGCGTTCGAGGTGGCGATGCCGGCACCATGGTGGTGGCCGGCACCGTGTCGTCGGTCTGTGTTATATGCTTCGTAGTTCCTTGTGTGTTCCGGGTTCAGTGCGTTATAGGCGATGTCAATCAGCAGAAAAATGCTAGTTTTTTTTTTGGTTCGGCACCGTGTCGTCGGTCTGTGGAAAGCACTCGCGTAGGTGCAAATGTAAGGATACATTACATATACAGCTTATGGCACACGTGTATTAGAAATGAAATTAGTTCCGTTGGGGTGGTTCGGTCGAGCCGCGTTGCCAGACGAGGACGAGCTCGATGAGGGCCCTCTCTTTTTTTTCCTTCTAAACCATAGGGGGATAAATCTGCTCATCAGACACCCTAACAGGAAGGTTAGGGTAGTGTGGGGTTAAGGCCGTCTTCTACAATGCCGGTAGAAGCCAGGATTACTCTCTCCTCGACCCACTAAAACACATTCCTATGGTCGCCAAACCCTACGTCTCTCCGGAACCACCAAGAAGGTATTGCTTCAGAGAGGGGCTAGTGCATATCGCATCCTCAAGGTTAGCTGCCGTAGCCTAGCAGCAACGAACATCGATGACTCGCTCTGGAGAGTCCATCACGATAGCATGCTGGCGCTTAGCCAGTTTCCCGAGTGGTCCTCGCCACTCCCTTTGTCCTCGGAAGGCGGGCAGGGTCAACCCCGCCCGCGCCCTACTGCTGAGCGGACATCAAGTACTGATGCCCACATGCAACCCGATCTGACCTGCCCGTAAGGAAGGGTATCACTACCCTTCAGGCCCTATCAGATGCACCCGTAGGTTGCAGACAGCAGGATCTCACCTACCCCGACCCTTGCCGGGGACCCCTTTCCAACCGCGGGCTCGGATCCAACCCAATAGACCGACGCCGCGACAGCACCGCTTCCGGGACTTCCTCTCCGCGGCCACTTAATCGCTGTAAGGGTCGATCTCGACCGCAGGGCACCGGTATGATCTACGAAGCCGACTTCGAACCCCTGGACCACCTCTTGTACTGCATCTGGACTAGCCATTCTCCGAGTCCACGCGCCACCTCCTCTGTAGCTCCCAGACGATGTGGGTAATAGCCGTTGAAACGGCATTCCAGCTAATCTCATCCCTACACATTCTCTGGACCAAGTTGTCCGGAGTTGTGTCCTCCCCGCATGTGGCAAGCATGCGGTCACGCATTGTGCGAAAACGCGGGCACACGAACAAAACGTGTTCCGCCGTTTCCTCTAAACCATTGCACACTGGGCATTCGGGAAAATCCGCATGCCCGAAACGGTGTAGATACTGTCGGAAGCAACCATGACCTGTAAGGACCTGTGTCAGGTGGAATGTAACTTCCCCATGGCGCCTATTAATCCAACTATCTACCCTCGGTATCAACCTATGGGTCCACCTTCCTTTGGTGAAACTGTCCCACGCGCGCTGCCATTTGACCATAGAGGCCATCCTGACAGTCTTGCGTATGCCTCTTGTGCCACGCATTTCGAAGCACTCCATGTCCTCACTGATAAGAATGCTGATAGGCACCATACCAGTAATGACGCAGAGAGCGTCGTGTGACACGGTACGGTACGCGCTTGCAACCCTCAGACACATAAGCCTGTAAGTACTTTCCAGCTTCCGTCGGTAGCATTCAGTACTTAGCGCGGTACCCCACGCCGGGCCGCCATACCTAAGTATGGACGTAGCAACACTAGCCAGAAGCTTGCGCTCACTGGCGTACACCGCTGAGCTATTGGACATCATCCGGGACAGTGCCGCAATAGCTGTGGAGGCTCTTTTACAGGCATAATCGACGTGGCTACCGAAGGTAAGCTTATCGTCGATCATCACGCCCAAGTGCTTGACAGAGCGCTTCGACAGGATAGTGCACTCTCCTACACTGATCTCCGTCTGCTGCGCCGACTGCATGTTGTTAACAACCGTCACCTCTGTCTTGTGGTGAGCCAGCTCCAGTTTCCTGGACCGCATCCACGCCTCCACAACCTTGATCGAGTGGTCGGTAGTCAACTTCACCTCCTCGATCGTTTCACCGTAGACTTCGAGCGTAATATCGTCGGCAAATCCGACAATCACCACTCCCACTGGGTACTCTAACCTCAACACCTCGTCGTACATGACATTCCATAACACCGGACCCAGGATGGAACCTTGCGGGACTCCTGAGGTTATGTGAAAGCACTTCCGACCCACCTCCGTGTCGTAAACTAGTACGCGATTCTGGAAGTAGCTTCCGAGAATCTTGTACAAGTACTCCGGTATCCCCAGACGCAAGAGCGCATCGGCAATAGCAGCCCAACTGGCGCTATTTAATGCATTCCTTACATCCAGAGTCACTACCCCGCAGAAGCGAATTCCCCTCCTCTTAGGCTCGAGTGTTTTCTGGGCGGTTTTTGTAACCGACAAGATAGCGTCTACGGTGGACCTCCCCTTCCGGAAGCCATACTGGTTGCTCGAAAGACCATTTACGCCCTCAGTGAACCTCAATCAAGCATATTGGTCTATATGCCGACGGGTCTCCGGGTGGTTTCCCCGCCTTTGGCAATAGTACCAGGCTCTGCCTCTTCCAAGCTTCTGGGAAAACTCCCTCGTCCAGGCATTTCTGCATAGCAGACCTGAACATCTCGGGAGCTTCTGCAATAGCTACTTTTAAGGCCAGGTTCGGAACTCCGTCCGGACCTGGGGCCTTACCTACGCTAAGGGACTTAGCTATCCCCACAAGTTCCACATCGGTGACCCTTTCCTCATCGCCAGCCCCAGTCCCCGGCTGTCCTACGAAAGGAGACCAAGGACTAGGATCATGACGCGGAAAAAGTCCTCCAATGATCCCCTCCAACATCTCTGGAGATTGCTCTGTAGGAGCCATCACACCTCTCGTCTTGGCCATAACGATCCTGTAGGCGTCACCCCACGGGTTCGTATTGGCACTCTGACAGAGACCCTCAAAGCAGGCCTTTTTGCTTGCTCTTATCTCGGTCTTGAGCGCGGCTTTTGCAGCGGCGAACACCACCCGCCGCACGGTGTCAAAAATTCGATTATTATCGAACATTCATGTACCTCGGATTTTTCTTCGAAAATGATTAGTATGTGGGCTATATATTCATAATCGGAATACTAGAAAATATTTCATCGGCGAAAATTTTTCCATACATTTTGTATGGGACGTTTTTTGGACTAAAATAGTAATTATTGAATTTTAGTATGGAAAATAGCCAAAAATTCTAACATTCTATGAAGAAAAATCCGAGGTACATGAAAATTTGATAATAATCGAAATTTTGACACCGTGCGCCGTTCGTTTCGCTCTTCCTCTGATCGTGCTCGCTGCATCCGCCGCCTAGCCCGTAGGCAGGCGCGGCGCAGGTCCGCAATCGCGTCGGTCCACCAGTAAGCCGGTGGCCTCCCATTTCTAGGGTGGACTCGCCTAGGCATGGTCGCATCACACGCACGTGAGAGCACCGCTACCAGCTCGTCGCCGTCTAGACTGATTAAGTTTCGCTCACGGCGGAGCGCTTCCCTAAATACCTCTTCGTCGAAGTATGATGTCTTCCACCTACGAGGGCTTGGCCTTGGCCTAGCCGCCTCTTCTTCTATCCGCTGTCTGCTGTTGTTGTAGTCGATACTGTAGCGAACCGCCAGGTGGTCGCTGTGAGTGTAGCCATCATCTACTCTCCAATTCGAACTACTTGTTAAGCCAGGACTACAAAAGGTCACGTCAATAATTGACTCCGCTCCGTTTCGACTATAGGTACTCTTGGTACCGACGTTAGCCAAGTCGACATCTAAGATGGCCAGTGTTTCTAGCAGGATCTGACCCCGCTGGTTCGTGAAACGGCTTCCCCATTCCACAGCCCAGGCATTAAAGTCACCCGCTATTACCACCGGCCTTCGCCCTGTTAGCACGGTCGTTAAGCGGTCCAGCATTTGCGTGAACCGCTCGATCGGCCACCGCGGAGGCGCATAACAGCTACAGAAGAAGACCCCGTTTACTTTGGCGACCACGAAGCCCTCATAGGTAGTAGACACCAACTCCTGCACGGGGTATTTACCCGTCGTCCATATCGCCGCCATTTTCCTGGTCCCATCCGAGGCCCAGTTGCCGTTGCCGGCGGGTACTCGGTATGGGTCCGAAATGATGGCGATATCCGTCTCCCACTCAGAAACCGCCTGACAAAGCAGTTGCTGAGCCGCATCACAGTGGTTCAGGTTCAGCTGCGTTACCTGCACTGTGATTTGTTGCTCACTGCGGCTTTCTTAAAGGCCGGGCACCCTGGACCACCCATCGCATGTCTGTTTTTCGAGGTTTTCCCTGTACAGATCATGCAGATGGGCGGACTCGTGCAGCTTTGGGCCTTATGACCTTCAGCGCCGCATCGCCTACACAGTTTGCGCCTGTCGGGGCCTTTGCAGTCCCACGACTTGTGTCCTGGTTCCAGACACCTGAAGCAAACCTCTGGTGGCTCGTGGAATATCAGGTGACATACACACCAACCCACCTTTATACTTCCTACTTTAACGGACTTTTTAACATCCGCCACAGGTAGCTGAACCAAGGCTATCTGTGTCCCTGCTGGCCCTCTCCGTAGCTTCACGGCTGCGGCGGCCACCTGCACATCGCACTGTTGCCGCAGTGCCGTGACGAGCTCTTCTACTTCGGTGATCTCGTCAATGTCTTTGACCTTCAGAGTCGCCTCATGTGTCAGAGCCCTTCCCTGCACACCATCACCAAGGACCTCTTCTGCCAGCCTCTTGTAGGCGGCGCCCTTGTGATCCTTCTGGCGCTTCAGCTCCAGGATCATCTCACCCGTACGAGTACGTCTAATACTGCGTACGTCGGCTCCAAGACCCTCAAGCTTGGCGTCGCTTCGCATCGTCTTCAAGACGTCCAAGTACTTAGACTGTTCGGTCTTGATGACAATAGCGTCGCCTTTCTGCCTTCCTACGCCTTGGCTTGGCGTCCTGCACTTCTGCCTGCGGATTCACCTTCTTCTTCCTCTTCCGCTCTACCTTTGTCCAAGGAGGGTCCTCTCCTTGGATCGCCCTGCTCTGTGGCTGCTGAGGGCCCACCATTGGTCGCAACCCCTTGTTCCCATCATTCCGGAACGGGCCGGCCTTTTCAGGCCCACCCTTCCCAGCTTTCCGGGAACCCTGGCTGGGGTCCGACTTTCCGGCATTACCACCGGCTTTCGGGGTTATTATGCGCCTGGCCTTGCGGGCGCCGCCAGACAGCTCCTCACCTGACGGCTGCCTCGCCCGCTTCTGCGAATGCTTGTCACGTTTGTCACGAGCATTCGCTTCCACACTCTTCGGACTACCCGCGAAGGAGAAGGCCTCCGTTTGTGTAAACTTAGACGCTTTCTCCTTTGCGGGTTCCGCCGCTGCCGCAGCTAGCAACGCGACCGCCTGCTCCTGCTTGGCCTCATCGACTGACGCTCTAAGCCGAAGCAAGGTCGTTTTCAGGTCCTTGTTTATATTCGACTTAGTTGTCGCAAAGTCGATCATTTTGCCAAGCTGCTGCTCAGCTACCTCTAATGCGGGCCGTCCTTTTCCTGCTACTTGGCTGATGGCCCTCAGCAACCATGCTCCGTCCATAACCTCCGCCGGCTGGCTTGCCGTGGAGTGGACAGGAGCTCCCACGCTTGAGCTGCGTAAGCAGCTTCCAGCACCTGACTCCTCGCTTCTCCTTGTTGGAGACCGCATCAACCCGCTTCTTGCGAAGGGGTTGATCGCACCACTACTACCTGCTACACTTGTTTTTGAAATTGGTTTGTTACTCATATTTTATTCCCACGAGTCGCACGAGAAAGAATGTCCACCACGCCAGAGCTCTGCATTAACGCGGTAAGGGACAGCTTACTGTGGGGGATGCCCAGGTACCCCACAGGCTCCGTTAAAGATCGAGCATCTTTTTCACCCCCTCGATCACTCATTCCTCGGCACGGGTCGCTTGACACCTTGAATTGGGGTTAGTAGTCCTATTCTTAGCCGGCAACTACGCGGCTGACTCGCAAGCGGGGGGGTGCGTCAGGCCCCAGGACATCCGTCCCTGCTGCGATGAGGGCCCTCTAGAGGACTGCTGAAGTACAGTGAAAGCAGCCATCAACGACGCAGCAGAGAGTACCATCGGGTACGTGGAACGGAATCGACGGAACGAATGGTTCGACGAAGAGTGCAGAACTGTTTTGGAGGAGAAGAACGCAACGAGGGCGGTAATGCTGCAGCAAGGAACTCGACAGCAGTGTTGCGAATACTCACTTGCAAGAGTGATACTCATTTGCTTCTATCTCAGTCCAGAAGCATGCTATCAAAATATGATTTTAGAAGGGCTTTTAGATTGTTGTTTAATCTAAAAGTTTGCCGAATAAAGTAAATGTCGCAGACGCATACCAAAGATGTGAGAGAGCTGTGAGTACGAGGTGAGTAAAACTCGTGTAATTTATACTCACCTTGTACTCACAGCTCTCTCACGGTTTTGGTATGCGTCTGCGACCTTTACTTTATTCGGCAAACTTTTAAATTAAACTACAATCTAAAACCCCTTCAAACATCATTTTTTGATAGCATGCTTCTGGACTGAGATAGAAGCAAGTGAGTATAATTTTTTGCTAGTGAGTATTCGCAACACTGCTCGACAGAACGTGGAACGTTACAAACAGAAGCGGAAACAGCAAACCCGCCTCTATCGAGAGAAATAGCGCCGCCTATAAGAAGCGGAGTGTGAAGAAATGGAACTGGTGTGCCGTTTCCAAGAAACACGGAACTTCTAACAGAAGCTCAACGCATCCCGCAACGGCTTCGTGCCGCGAGCCGAAATATGCAGTGATAAAGACGGAGGCCTCTTGACGGACGGACGTGAGGTGATCGAAAAGTGGAAGCAGCACTTCAATCAGCACCTGAACGGCGTAGAGAACGTAGGCACGGGAGCCCACAACAACGGAAGAAACGACGACGCCATTGCAGCGGAGGACGGAAATGAACCAACTCCCACGCTGAGGGAAGTTAAGGATGCCATTCACCAGCTCAAAACCAACAAAGCAGCTGGTAAGGATGGTATTTCAGCTGAACTCATCAAGATGGGCCCAGAAAAGTTGGCCACCTGTCTGCATCGGCTGATAGTCAGGATCTGGGAAACCGAACAGCTACCGGAGGAGTGGAAGGAAGGGGTAATCTGCCCCATTCACAAGAAAGGCGACCATTTGGAATGTGAGAACTTCAGTGCGATCACCATTTTGAATGCTGCCTACAAAGTGCTATCCCAGATCTTCTTCCGTCGTCTGTCACCTAAAACGAATGAGTTCGTGGGAAGTTATCAGGCTGGCTTCATCGACGGCCGTTCGACAATGGACCAGATCTTTACTGTATGGCAAATCCTCCAGAAATGCCGTGAATACCAGGTCCCAACGCATCACATGTTCATCGACTTCAAAGCGGCATACGACAGTGTCGACCGCGCAGAGCTATGGAGAATCATGGACGAAAACAGCTTTCCTGGGAAGCTGACTAGACTGATTAAAGCAACGATGGACGATGTGCAAAACTGCGTAAGGGTTTCGGGTGAACTATCCAGTTCATTTGAATCTCGCCGGGGACTGCGACAAGGTGACGGACTCTCATGCCTACTCTTCAACATCGCTCTGGAAGGTGATGCGACGAGCCGGGCTCAACAGGCGGGGAACGGTTTTCACAAAATCCGGTCAATTTATGTGCTTTGCGGACGACATGGACATTATCGCTAGAACATTTGGAACGGTGGCAGAGCTGTACACCCGCCTGAAACGCGAAGCAGCAAAGGTCGGACTGGCGGTGAATGCCTCAAAATCAAAGTACATGCTACTAGGCCCAGAAGCGTGCAATCAAAAAACGGTGTATGCACGACTTTTGCCTTGTGGTTTTATCTAAAAGTTTGCCGAATAGAGTAGGGGTCGCACACGCATATCAAAGTCGTGACAGAGCTGCGAAGGCAACTCTCCACAAGGTGAATGTAAATTACACTCACCTCGTGGAGAGTCGCTTTCACAGCTCTGTTACGGCTTCGGTATGCATGTTTGACCCCTACTCTGTTCGGCAAACTTTTAGATAATACCACAAGGCAAAAGTCGTCCATACATCGTTTTTTGATTGCACGCTTCTGGGCCGAGAAAATAGCAAGTGAGTGTAACTCTTTGCAAGTGAGTGTTCCCATCCCTGCATGCTGGTAGGCGGAACCGAAAACGACCGGATCCGTCTGGGTAGTAATGCTACGATAGACGGGCATATTTTCGAGGTGGTGGAGGAATTCGTCTACCTCGGATCCTTACTGACGGCTGACAACAACGTGAGCCGTGAAATTCGGAGGCGCATCATCAGCGGAAGTCGGGCCTACTACGGGCTCCAAAAGAAACGGCGGTCGAAAAAGATTCACCCACGCACCAAATGCACCATGTACAATACGCTAATAAGAGATCCTCTACGGGCACGAGACATGGCCCATGCTCGAGGAGGACCTACAAGCTCTCGGAGTTTGCGAGCGACGCGTGCTAAGAACTATCTTCGGCGGTGTGCAAGAGAACGGTGTGTGGCGGAGAAGGATGAACCACGAGCTTGCTGCACTTTACGGCGAACCCAGCATCCAGAAGGTGGCCAAAGCCGGAAGGATACGGTGGGCAGGGCATGTTGCAAGAATGCCAGACAACAACCCTGCAAAGCTGGTGTTTGCAACTGATCCGGTTGGCACAAGAAGGCGTGGAGCGCAGAGAGCACGATGGGCGGACCAGGTGGAGCGTGACTTGGCGAGCATTGGGCGCGACCGAGGATGGAGAGCGGCAGCCACAAACCGAGTATTGTGGAGTACTATTGTTGAACAAATAAATGTATGTATGCATGGTTCGGTCGAGTGGAAGCCAAAGATTGGATTTGTGCGGTAGCTTTGCAGCTACTGTCGAGATACACAGACAACCAGCGATGGAGACACATGGGTGAGCTCGTTTCATGCTATTATTTTATTGTGAATGTTCGTTGTAAAATAACATGACTAAGACAGTCGCAGACTCTTTTTTGTATTCTAAAAAAAAACTTTGTATAATCCGTCACCTCAGGTAGCATATTGGTTCACCAGTCCTCCCAATTGCGAGGTGACGCATAATCTATTCATTCCATTAATTTTCATTTAAAATTTTCATTGTCTCACCATTCTTCCAAATTGTGAGGTGACACATTTGTGTGAATACTGTACGGTTGCATGGATCACATCGCTTACCGAAGTGAATCCTTGATCTATGCAACTATCAATCCCTCCCTACTAACAAAACTCCTTCCCGTGACAACTGTGGAGGGTCCAGCAGTACATACGACCTCTAGTAGCAACGGTTGTCGTACATACGACCTCTAGTAGCAACGGTTGTCGAACTAACAGTCCTTCCCTTTCCCGGTAGACCGTAAGGACGTAGCCAGCGCCGTCATTGATCCAATAAAATTTGAGCTCTCGAAACGTGTACATTGAGGAAGGGGGCAAATCCGAAGCCCCAGCAGGTGGGGCAGCAGGGACGGATGTCCTGGGGCCTGACGCACCCCCCCGCTTGCGAGTCAGCCGCGTAGTTGCCGGTTAAGAATAGGACTACTAACCCCAATTCAAGGTGTCAAGCGACCCGTGCCGAGGAATGAGTGATCGAGGGGGTGAAAAAGATGCTCGATCTTTAACGGAGCCTGTGGGGTACCTGGGCACCCCCCACAGTAAGCTGTCCCTTACCGCGTTAATGCAGAGCTCTGGCGTGGTGGACATTCTTTCTCGTGCAACTCGTGGGAATAAGTATGAGCAAAAATTCGAAAAACAACATAGGTGGAATTAGTGGTGCGGTCAACCCCTTCGCAAGAAGCGGGTTGATGAGGTCTCCTACAAGGAGAAGCGAGGAGTCAGGTGCTGGAAGCTGCTTTCAAGCGTGGGAGCTCCTGTCCACTCCACGGCAAGCCAGCCGGCGGAGGTCATGGACGGAGCATGGTTGCTGAGGGCCATCAGCCAAGTGGCAGAAAAAGGACGGCCCGCATTAGAGGTAGCTGAGCAGCAGCTTGGCAAAATTATCGACTTCGCGACAACTAAGTCGAACATAAGCAAGGACCTGAAAACGGCCTTGCTTCGGCTTAGAGCGTCTGTCGATAATGCCGAGCAGGAGCACGCGGTTGCGTTGCTGGCTGCAGCAGCGGCGGAACCCGCAAAGGAGAAAGCGTCTAAGTTTACACAAACGGAGGCCTTCTCCTTCGCGGGTAGTCCGAAGAGAGTGGAAGCGAATGCTCGCGACAAACGCGACAAGCATTCGCAGAAGCGGGCGAGGCAGCCGTCAGATGAGGAGCTGTCTGGCGGCGCCCGCAAGGCCAGGCGTATAATAACCCCGAAAGCCGGTGGTAACGCCGGAAAGTCGGACCCCAGCCAGGGTACCCGGAAAGCTGGGAAGGGTGGGCCTGAAAAGGCTGGCCCGTCCAGGAATGTTGGAGGGGATCATTGGAGGACTTTTTCCGCGTCATGATCCTAGTCCTTGGCCTCCTTTCGTAGGACAGCCGGGGACTGGGGCTGGCGATGAGGAAAGGGTCACCGATGTGGAACTTACGGGGATAGCTAAGTCCCTTAGCGTAGGTAAGGCCCCAGGTCCGGACGGAGTTCCGAACCTGGCCTTAAAAGTAGCTATTGCAGAAGCTCCCGAGATGTTCAGGTCTGCTATGCAGAAATGCCTGGACGAGGGAGTTTTCCCAGAAGCTTGGAAGAGGCAGAGCCTGGTACTATTGCCAAAGGCGGGGAAACCACCCGGAGACCCGTCGGCATATAGACCAATATGCTTGATTGACACGGCGGGGAAGGTGCTCGAAAAGATCATCCTCAATAGAATGTTGAGGTTCACTGAGGGCGTAAATGGTCTCTCGAGCAACCAGTATGGCTTCCGGAAGGGGAGGTCCACCGTAGACGCTATCTTGTCGGTTACAAAAACTGCCGAGAAAGCACTCGAGCCTAAGAGGAGGGGAATTCGCTTCTGCGGGGTAGTGACTCTGGATGTAAGGAATGCATTTAATAGCGCCAGTTGGGCTGCTATTGCCGATGCGCTCCTGCGTCTGGGGATACCGGAGTACTTGTACAAGATTCTCGGAAGCTACTTCCAGAATCGCGTACTAGTTTACGACACGGAGGTGAGTCGGAAGTGCTTTCACATAACCTCAGGAGTCCCGCAAGGTTCCATCCTGGGTCCGGTGTTATGGAATGTCATGTACGACGAGGTGTTGAGGTTAGAGTACCCAGTGGGAGTGGTGATTGTTGGATTTGCCGACGATATTACGCTCGAAGTCTACGGTGAAACGATCGAGGAGGTGAAGTTGACTACCGACCACTCGATCAAAGTTGTGGAGGCGTGGATGCGGTCCAGAAAACTGGAGCTGGCTCACCACAAGACAGAGGTGACGGTTGTGAACAACATGCAGTCGGCGCTGCAGACGGAGATCAGTGTAGGAGAGTGCACTATCCTGTCGAAGCGCTCTGTCAAGCACTTGGGCGTGATGATCGACGATAAGCTTACCTTCGGTAGCCACGTCGATTATGCCTGTAAAAGAGCCTGCACAGCTATTGCGGCACTGTCCCGGATGATGTCCAATAGCTCAGCGGTGTACGCCAGTAAGCGCAAGCTTCTGGCTAGTGTTGCTACGTCCATACTTAGGTATGGCGGCCCGGCGTGGGGTACCGCGCTAAGTACTGAATGCTACCGACGGAAGCTGGAAAGTACTTACAGGCTTATGTGTCTGAGGGTTGCAAGCGCGTACCGTACCGTGTCACACGACGCTCTCTGTGTCATTACTGGTATGGTGCCCATCAGCATTCTTATCAGTGAGGATATGGAGTGCTTCGAAATGCGCGGCACAAGAGGCATACGCAAGACTGTCAGGATGGCCTCTATGGTCAAATGGCAGCGCGCGTGGGACAGTTCCACCAAAGGAAGGTGGACCCATAGGTTGATACCGAGGGTAGATAGTTGGATTAATAGGCGCCATGGGGAAGTTTCATTCCACCTGACACAGGTCCTTACAGGTCATGGTTGCTTCCGACAGTATCTACACCGTTTCGGGCATGCGGATTCTCCCGAATGCCCAGTGTGCAATGGTTTAGAGGAAACGGCGGAACACGTTTTGTTCGTGTGCCCGCGTTTTCGCACAATGCGTGACCGCATGCTTGCCACATGCGGGGAGGACACAACTCCGGACAACTTGGTCCAGAGAATGTGTAGGGATGAGATTAGCTGGAATGCCGTTTCAACGGCTATCACCCATATCGTCTGGGAGCTACAGAGGAGGTGGCGCGTGGACTCAGAGAATGGCTAGTCCAGATGCAGTACAAGAGGTGGTCCAGGGGTTCGAAGTCGGCTTCGTAGGTCATACCGGTGCCCTGCGGTCGAGATTGACCCTTACAGCGATTAAGTGGCCGCGGAGAGGAAGTCCCGGTAGCGGTGCTGTCGTGGCGTCAGTCTACTGGGTTGGATCTGAGCCCGCGGTTGGAAAGGGGTCCCCGGCAAGGGTCGGGGTAGGTGAGACCCTGCTGTCTGCAACCTACGGGTGCATCTGATAGGGCCTGAAGGGTAGTGATACCCTTCCTTACGGGCAGGTCAGATCGGGTTGCACGTGGGCATCAGTTCTTGATGTCCGCTCAGCAGTAGGGCGCGGGCGGGGTTGACCCTGCCCGCCTTCCGAGGACAAAGGGAGTGGCGAGGACCACTCGGGAAACTGGCTAAGCGCCAGCATGCTATCGTGATGGACTCTCCAGAGCGAGTCATCGATGTTCGTTGCTGCTAGGCTACGGCAGCTAACCTTGAGGGTGCGATATGCACTAGCCCCTCTCTGAAGCAATACCTTCTTGGTGGTTCCGGAGAGACGTAGGGTTTGGCGACCATAGGAATGTGTTTTAGTGGGTCGAGGAGAGAGTAGTCCTGGCTTCTACCGGCATTGTAGAAGACGGCCTTAACCCCACACTACCCTAACCTTCCTGTTAGGGTGTTTGATGAGCAGATTTATCCCCCTATGGTTTAGAAGGAAAAAAAAAAATCCGAAGCCCCAAGCCAATTAGTTCTCTGTGCAATTTCGCTAGCTCAGGTCAATCACGGAGTAGCAACTACGAAGTTTACGGCCACTAATGCTTATCCTCATGCTCTTATCCACGACAGCATTCAGTTGTCTATTGTTCTATTAGTCTTGCATTTCGGCAGCACTGGTAAGCGCGTTACATTGGATGAATGTGAATCTGATTCTGAATCTGACTACAATTATCCTCTCGTTAATATGTTCGCACTTCATGAGCGTAGCATGGGCGTAAGCACTGAGTAGGCAACAAACTTCATGGTGATAAGGAGCGTGTTCGCCTCTTAGGTCAGAGAGAATAGCAGAAATTGACCCAACGTTCAATCCTAGGATCTCCAGCTTCTTACGGGTATACCTAAATGGCTGGTTGTGCCAGTTTACCGTGCTATGCTAGGGTTGAATCAGTTCGTCATCTTTCATTTTCGGTTTCTTTAACGGTTTGAGTTTCCGGGACAGTAGGTTTTTGGCCTAAGGTCATGATCACATTCAACTCAGCATTGGTAAAAATAAAAAATAGTGCCCATACTCATACTTCGTGCGTACCACACGATATACATACACATTCAAAATAATCGTAGGCAGAGGAAGCGGTACCGTCAAATGGGGTAACTTGCAACACTTTTCGACTTTGAAGCAATATTATTGAAAATCTAAACATTTGAAACATCCTGTGAAGCATCGTGTACGCTAATTACCCCGAGTAGAATACTATGAAGCACTTGGTTTACCAAAATACGTTGCTACCTAATCAGGAGGTGTGAAATACATGATTGTTGCAAGTTTCCCCATCTGTGGGGTAACTTGCAACATAGGGCATGAATCTAAGTTAGCTATCATTAAACAGCACTAACATTCTAGTATTAAGTATATTGTAAATTTTTGATGTTATGCATGAAACATACCATGAAAAGATGTACACTAACCAATTGACATATAATTTTTCATGAAAGGATTGATAGTTATTGCAAGCAAGAGTATATCGTTTAGCAACAGGTCTCACGTTCCTCAAACACAAAATATATATGATTCTCGTGACTTAGCACTAGGGTGGCCCACACTTATATGAAAAACAAAAAAATTGAAAAATGCCAAGTCTTACCTCCTAAATCAGTTGCTTTGGACTCCCAGAAGCTACGTTCAAAATTTGAGCAAAATCGATTGAGCCTAAGGGGGCGCTCAAAACGCTTGAAGTTTGTATGGGAAGGCCAAATGTATGCAGAAATTTAAAGTTTTCGAATTTTGCCGCTAGGTGGCGCTGTAAGCGTTCATTAAATTAACCCTTTGGTATTATTGTAGGTGATTATAAGCCAAAGAACTTTGTCGAAGACCGCAAAGTGATCCGACGGCTGTGAAAAAAGTTATACCCTAGGCAAAGTGAGGCAAAGTATTGAGATTTCATTATTGATATTATTCCTTTACATGTATTGGAAAAACAACAATAATGTTTATCCTCACTTTACCAAGGGTATAACTTTTTTCACAGACGTTGGATCACTTTGCGGTCTTCGACAAAGTTGTTTGGAATATAGTCACCTACAATAATACCAAAGGGTTTGATTATTCAACGTTTACAGCGCCACCTAGCGGCAGAATTCAAAAACTTAAAATTTCTGCATACATTTGGCCAAGTTTTCCCATACAAACTTCGAGCGTGTTGAGCGCCCCCTTAGGCTTAATTGATTTTGCTCAAATTTTGAACGTAGCTTCTGGGAGTCCAAAACAACTGATTTAGGAGGTAAGACTTGGCTTTTTTTTGAAATTTTTGTTTCTCATATAAGTGTGGGCCACCTTACTTAGCACTCATTACAAAATGTCAACAATAATTATTGTCATTTCTTGAAAATGAATTTTCATTTGAAAATGAGCGCGTTACGTAATCAATAAATGATCCATTTCGGTTATTTCTGTCAAATATATCGTAAAATGAATATAAATAATAGAAGGTTCGCCAAATTCAACTGTTCCAAGTTACCCCATAGTGGTTGGCGAATATGATAATGATTTTTTGCATTACTTAGTCGATAAGTTTATCAAACTTTTATCGTTTAGCTAAGCTTACTATTAGGTACCCTAACTGCAAGCACGGTCATCAGACTTATCGCACTTACCATAAGGGAGAGGTCAAGCACGATTTTCATACTTGTTTTTATGGCATAAAATGAGCAATCCGTTTTAACAGTGTAGCTAAACCATAAACAAAGAAACAAAGGATTTTTTTTTACTAAATCGATCTTTGATACACATAATCTCTATAACCGAAATAGTACGGCATACTAGTTTTCAATATTATTAGAAAATGCTTCACATTTAGTGTATGTCATCGTGTTGCAAGTTACACCGCTGTTGCAAGTAACCCCGTTTGACGGTAAGTTAATAACTGTGGAAGTTCTGATTGAGCATAAGCTGAGGTGCGGATTTTGTCCCAGTTGGAACGTTACGACAAGCAGAAGAAGAAAAGATAAAAAAATGTCTTCTCCATTCAATTTTAGTTTACTGAACCCTAACAACGCGCCACAACTCTTCTTCTTCTTATTTATGGCTCTACGTCCTCACTGGGACTTGGCATGCCTAATTTAAACTTAGTGTTCTTTGAGCACTTCCACAGCTATTGATTGAAGGGCTTTATTTGCCTGCCATTGGCATTGTAAGCCTCGTTGGATAAATGTACGACTCGTGCTGTAAAAATCAACATTTTTCAACTCGTTACTTAAATAGCTATAATGAACGACTCCTTACTGCATCGGCATATCATTATACAACCCGAAAGTGTTGCATAATGTGCTACATTGTGAAACACTTTTCTGTTGTTTTGGCTCACTATCACGTGGTGTAAGTTGTCCTTTTACGATCAAGTAATGCAAAAAGGAAGTTAACACATTTGACTTAACGAATAAGAAAGCTTTATTTACTGAAAAAAAAAATCTTGGAACATTATAGTGAAAAGTATCATGATAGTACTGTGCGTGCATCTCATCGTAAATCTGAAAGCCTATTGTACTTAGAACAACTTTGATTATATGAAACGCTGCTTTTTTTAACTTAGTCGCACAGAAACAGCCGTTTATGTCTAAGTCCACAATATTCAGTGCCATTCTTTATATAGGTAGTTATCCATTCCCAAACCGACTTATGCTTTTGATGATATACTTTATTGCAGTTGTGCATTCGTTTTTATCCACTGCACATATTTGTGGACATTCGTGTATATTCCCGGATTGGTACAGTTTTCGCAGTGTTGCGTACATCTTAATCCAGTTAAAACCCAAGCTACTTTTTTCATGTCAAACTGCATCAGTGGTGATCCAATGTTTCCATTATATGAATCTTTAGATCGACGATCAGCTGCGCATAAATGATCGCTGGTAAGCTGTACTTGCAGCGATCGGTAAGTTTTCGAGCATTTGTCGTGGTCAATATAAGTAAGTTTCTTTTTCAATTTTAAAGGAATTGATACACTAGTTAGTTCCCCCTCAACTAGCCGATTTAGTCGACCCCAACCACTCTCAAACATTATTGTTCCCATTATCCCACTGTCCACGGTTGGTAAGCAAATGTGGCGAATGAAGTACGAGAACTCGACTGGATGGTTCAATTCAATCAGCCCAATGTCATGGTGTTGACTGCTACTGTGCGCTTGGTAGTCCGGGTGAACGATGATGCTTTTCGGTCTCACGTCAATTATTCCATCAGTGCATTCTAGATACTGATCATTTATGATGATGCAGTCCGGATCATTTTGCACGTCGTACTCACCCAAACGAACAAACTTTCTGAAAAAAAAAATGGAGAATTAGGCTCTAATAATGAATCTTACTGTCTAGGTACTTACAAGTCTCCTACTTGCTGAAGCATAGATCCCGCTAAGCAGTGTGCAGCGGTAACGACAAATGAATTACTTATCAACGCCCCTTCACAAACGGGATGTGTTGCATTCTCATAAATCAATTGAGCCATCCAGGGATATTCGTCAATATTAGCCCATCTGTCATTATGGCGATCTTCTGACGATCTTTTCTGACGTTCCACAAGGAATACCTGCAGCGGTTTTATTATTCGGTGTATTCGTGCTAACAGACAAACTTGAAGGCAACTGTTGCGATTTGGCAACAAAGAATATGCAGAATATCAATCGAGAAATAATGGTTTGCATCTTAACCGGGTGCTGTTCTAGGTAAGACTGATAGCTCACTTTAATCATCCTTAATTTATAAAACTGTTGTCGGGTGAAATAAAATCAGTTAACCTTGTGTAATGAATATTTTGTTCGAGGAAAACCCAACCATAACGTCAGCCTCCCGGTTGTTTTTTTTTTCCTTCTAAACCATAGGGGGATAATCTGCTCAACAGACACCCTAACAGAAGGTTAGGGTAGTGTAGGTCTGACAGGCCGTCTTCTACAACAAAAGTAAAATCCAGGACTACTCTCTCCTCGTACCCACTAAACCATTCCTATGGTCGCCAAACCCTACGTCTCTCCGGAACCACCAAGAAGGTATTGCTTCAGAGAGGGGCTAGTGCACATCGCACCCACAAGGTTAGCTGCGTAGCCTGCAGCAACGAACATCGATGACTCGCTTTGGAGAGTCCATCACGGTAGCATGCTGGCGCTTAGCCAGTTTCCCGAGTGGTCCTCGCCACTCCCTTTGTCCTCGGAAAGCGGGCAGAGTCAACCCCGCCCGCGCCCTACTGCTGAGCGGACATCAAGAACTGATGCTCACATGCAACCCGATCTGACCTGCCCGCAAAGGAAGGGTATCACTACCCTTCAGGCCCTATCAGATGCATCCGTAGGTTGCTGACGGCAGGGTCTCCACCTGCCCCGACCCTTGCCGGGGACACCTTTCCAACCGCGGGCTTGGATCCAACCCAGTAGACCGACGCCACGACAGCACCGCTACCGGGACTTCCTCTCCGCGGCCACTTAATCGTTGTAAGGGTCGATCTCGACCGCAGGGCACCGGTATGACCTACGAAGCCGACTCCGAACCCCTGGACCACCTCTTGTACTGCATCTGGACTAGCCATTCTCCGAGTCCACGCGCCATCTCCTCTGTAGCTCCCAGACGATGTGGGTAATAGCCGTTGAAACGGCGTTCCAGCCAAACTCATCCCTACACATCCTCTGGACCAAGTTGTCCGGAGTTGTGTCCTCCCCGCATGTGGCAAGCATGCGGTCACGCATTGTGCGAAAACGCGGGCACACGAACAAAACGTGTTCCGCCGTTTCCTCTGAACCATTGCACACTGGGCATTCGGGAGAATCCGCATGCCCGAAACGGTGTAGAATGTAGATACTGTCGGAAGCAACCATGACCTGTAAGGACCTGTGTCAGGTGGAATGTAACTTCCCCATGGCGCCTATTAATCCAACTATCTACCCTCGGTATCAACCTATAGGTCCACCTTCCTTTGGTGGAACTGTCCCACGCGCGCTGCCATTTGACCATAGAGGCCATCCTGACAGTCCTGCGTATGCCTCTTGTGCCGCGCATTTCGAAGCACTCCATGTCCTCACTGATAAGAATGCTGATAGGCACCATACCAGTAATGACGCAGAGAGCGTCGTGTGACACGGTACGGTACGCGCTCGCAACCCTCAGACACATAAGCCTGTAAGTACTTTCCAGCTTCCGTCGGTAGCATTTAGTACTAAGCGCGGTGCCCCACGCCGGGCCGCCATACCTAAGTATGGATGTAGCAACACTAGCCAGAAGCTTGCGCTTACTGGCGTACACCGCAGAGCTATTGGACATCATCCGGGACAGTGCCGCAATAGCTGTGGAGGCTCTTTTACAGGCATAATCGACGTGGCTACCGAAGGTAAGCTTATCGTCGATCATCACGCCCAAGTGTTTGACGGAGCGCTTTGACAGGATAGTACAGTCTCCTACACTGATCTCCGTCTGCTGCTCCGACTTCAGGTTGTTAACAACCGTCACCTCTGTCTTGTGGTGAGCCAGCTCCAGTTTCCTGGACTGCATCCACGCCTCCACAACCTTAATCGAGTGGTTGGTAGTCAACTTTACCTCCTCGATCGTTTCACCGTAGACTTCGAGCGTAATGTCGTCGGCAAATCCGACAATCACCACTCCCACTGGATACTCTAACCTCAACACCTCGTCGTACATGACATTCCATAACACCGGACCCAGGATGGAACCTTGCGGGACTCCTGAGGTTATGTGAAAGCACTTCCGACCCACCTCCGTGTCGTAGACTAGTACACGATTCTGAAAGTAACTTCCGAGAATCTTGTACAGGTACTCCGGTATCCCCAGACGCAAGAGCGCATCGGCAATAGCAGACCAGCTGGCGCTATTAAACGCATTCCTTACATCCAGAGTCACTACCGCGCAAAAGCGAATTCCCCTCCTCTTAGGCTCGAGTGCTTTCTCGGCGGTTTTTGTAACCGACAAGATAGCGTCTACGGTGGACCTCCCCTTCCGAAAGACCATTTTCGCCCTCGGTGAACCGCAACATTCTATTGAGAATGATCTTTTCGAGCACCTTCCCCGCCGTGTCAATCAAGCATATTGGTCTATATGCCGACGGGTCTCCGGGTGGTTTCCCCGCCTTTGCCAATAGTACCAGGCTCTGCCTCTTCCAAGCTTCTGGGAAAACTCCCTCGTCCAGGCATTTCTGCATAGCAGACCTGAACATCTCGGGAGCCTCTGCAATAGCTACTTTTAAGGCCAAGTTCGGAACTCCGTCCGGACCTGGGGCCTTACCTACGCTAAGGGACTTAGCTATCCCCGCAAGTTCCACATCGGTGACCCTCTCCTCATCGCCAGACGACGAAAAATATAAACAAACGGACCGATACGGACGGGTTAAGTATTAGTTATGCAGGAATCATGCACACACTAAAAAAGTACCATCACCACAATAACACTAATAGCAATAGACCAAACACATCACTAACACAAACACAAAATCAGAATCAGGAACCATCTTAAAAAACTGGAAAACATTAGACTCGCCTACACCCGACAGTGAAACAGTGCAAAGAAAACGCCAAATACTCCCGCTACTAGAACAACATACAATACCGTTGACCGTTTAGTACACCTACAACAGTGAGTAGACGATTTTATAACACAGACAATTTAAAATTAAGATTATAACACAAAATAGGATTCCACAAATGTTTGAACGAAAAGGACAACACGACAGGCTAAAAGTATTAGGACAAGAGCGAACAATTCTTTGTAAGTAATTTATAACAGACTACAAAAATGTAAATTTAAACACCTTTATGTTTGTAAAATTGTTTTATGTGTAACTTTATATGTCAAATACGAGTCCAATTACTGTCCTTATTGTGAATAAATTATAGATCCCTGAAGAAGATCCCAAACCAGGACCGAAACGTCGGAGCGAGAACATTGTAGTTCGCTTAATTCTTTAATAAGACTGCCGAGCCATTACAATTGAAAATATTCTTGTTGTTTGTTGTTTATCTTTCTCGTGCCGTTCGCTTGACTGCTTACCCGAATGTGCATAGGCGGCGGGTGAAAATATCGCTTCCACCAACAATAAGGGCAATCAAAAAGGCTTGCTTCGATGGTCTCTGTCAGAGTGCCAATGAGAATCTGTGGAATGATGCCTACAGGATCGTGATGCCCAAGGCGAGAGGAGTAATGGCTCCAGCAGAGCAATCTCCAGAGATGTTGAAGAAGATCATCGAGGGGATTTTTCCGCGCTATGATTCTAGTCCTTGGCCTCTTTTCGTAGGTCAGGTGGGAACGAGGGTGGTGACGAGGAGAGGGTCCCCGATGTGGAACTTGCGAGGATAGCAAAGTCTCTTAGCGTAGGTGAGGCCCCACGTCCGAACGGAGTTCCGAACCTGGCCTTAAAAGTAGCTATTGCAGAGGCTTCCGAGATATTCAGGTCTGTTTTGCAGAAATGCCTGGACGAGGAAGTTTTCCCAGAAGTATGGAAGAGGCAGAGCCTGATTCTATTACCAAAGGCGGGGAAACTACCCGGCGACCCGTCGGCATATAGACCGATATGCTTGATCGACACGGCAAGGAAGGTGCTCAAAAAGATCATCTTCAATAGATTGTTGAGGCACACCGAGGGTGTGAATGGTCTCTCGACTCCGCACTGAAAATGTGCACAGTGCGACTCATTTTCATTTTAAAACCGCGCACACTTATACTCACACTGAAGAGCATGCTATCCCGAGTAGCCAGTATGGCTTCCGGAAGCGGAGCTCGACCGCAGACGCTATCTACGTTACTTCCAGAATGGAGTACTAGTTTTCGACACAGAGGTGGATCGAAAGTGCTTTCACGGCGCTAAGTATCGAAATTTATCGTGGTAAGCTGGAAAGTACTTATAGGCTGGTGTGCCTAAGGGGCTGTCCATAAACCACGTGGTCATTTTTTTACGCAAGACTGTCAGGATGGCCTCTATGGTCAAATGGCAGCGCGCGTGGGACAGTTCCACCAAAGGAAGGTGGACCCATAGGTTGATACCGAGGGTAGATAGTTGGATTAATAGGCGCCATGGGGAAGTTTCATTCCACCTGACACAGGTCCTTACAGGTCATGGTTGCTTCCGACAGTATCTACACCGTTTCGGGCATGCGGATTCTCCCGAATGCCCAGTGTGCAATGGTTTAGAGCATAGGTTCCCAAACTTTTTGGGTGCGCGACCCCCTTTTGCCAGCATACGCGCTTTCGGCGACCCACCATAGAAATTCCCTCATTTGTTGTCTGTAACAGTTAATTATTCAACTGTCCCTCGCGACTCCCTGGATGAAGGCCGGCGACCCCCCTGGGGGGTCGCGACCCACAGTTTGGGAAACCATAGTTTAGAGGAAACGGCGGAACACGTTTTGTTCGTGTGCCCGCGTTTTCGCACAATGCGTGACCGCATGCTTGCCACATGCGGGGAGGACACAACTCCGGACAACTTGGTCCAGAGAATGTGTAGGGATGAGATTAGCTGGAATGCAGTTTCAACGGCTATCACCCATATCGTCTGGGAGCTACAAAGGAGGTGGCGCGTGGACTCGGAGAATGGCTAGTCCAGATGCAGTACAAGAGGTGGTCCAGGGGTTCGAAGTCGGCTTCGTAGGTCATACCGGTGCCCTGCGGTCGAGATCGACCCTTACAGCGATTAAGTGGCCGCGGAGAGGAAGTCCCGGTAGCGGTGCTGTCGTGGGTTGGATCTGAGCCCGCGGTTGGAAAGGGGTCCCCGGCAAGGGTCGGGGTAGGTGAGACCCTGCTGTCTGCAACCTACGGGTGCATCTGATAGGGCCTGAAGGGTAGTGATACCCTTCCTTACGGGCAGGTCAGATCGGGTTGCACGTGGGCATCAGTTCTTGATGTCCGCTCAGCAGTAGGGCGCGGGCGGGGTTGACCCTGCCCGCCTTCCGAGGACAAAGGGAGTGGCGAGGACCACTCGGGAAACTGGCTAAGCGCCAGCATGCTATCGTGATGGACTCTCCAGAGCGAGTCATCGATGTTCGTTGCTGCTAGGCTACGGCAGCAAACCTTGAGGGTGCGATATGCACTAGCCCCTCTCTGAAGCAATACCTTCTTGGTGGTTCCGGAGAGACGTAGGGTTTCCCGGATAAAAACTAACCATAGGGTGTTTGGTGAAAACCATTCCTGCACCATACAGTGTACCAGCTACAATAAAGTGTATTGTGATGAAATGGCTCGCTTAAAGCTTTGTACATTGTAGCTACTATACATTTACATTCAATTTTTATGTAACAATATATTATACTGATTTTCTTACGTTTGAACCATTCACTTTTCCGAAACATTATTTTTGCATTTTTAATTATTTATTCAGTTTTAGATTTTTTCCGTGCTTTATTTTGTCGATGTTTGTTACTTTTTTATGCAAAGGAAAGGAAAAAGAAAAAAAGTCATGAAGTTGAAACATCAATTTAAAGTCAATAAAATGTTTAAATCAGTGGTTAACCAGATGTCCTAAGAACTGCAGATCCAAGAGATATGGCGGGCTAGGTATGTAGAGTGCGATGAGAGAAATACGAATGTAGGTCAACCCGGAAAGACGCAGGTCAGATTACCGTAAATCAGTGGATGAATTCAACACTATTCTTTCTGTATTTGCATTTAGGAAAGTTTTCTCCTCTTCTCTCATGTGAACTTGCCTTCGACCACAATAGAATCAAATGCGATTGACAAACTTTATCTTTTGACTATTTATTTTGACGTAGAGCCATCTTTAACATATGGACTGCACTGAACACTAAAATGACTTCTAATATAGATTCGTCTGCGGATTCGCTTTTTAACCTAACTTATGTTTGAATCGAACTTGACAGTTTTCTCAAGAGTTGTTATGTATTTCTAACTTAAGTCAAACTGGAGCCTCAATATTGCAATAACGGTTAAGCACGCTGTAATTGTACTTATGTACCTCGTCACCCACTTCATGCAACTACATTAGTGGTCTAATAACACTTAGCGCGCTCGGCATAGTCCCATCATGCCGCTCAAAGTGTTGCCACAAATAATGTTTAGTTTGCAAAACCCGGTTATCTGGCTGGTGGGGCATGGGAGCCTAAGCTTCAGCTGTTAATGCAATCAGAGACTACTCAGACTTAGACGTGGGCGATCCTATATATGAAGGGTTATCAAAAACGCTCTGGAGAATTCCCAAAGCGCATTCTAATAAATCTAGTAAGCCTAAGATGCCATTAAAAGGAGAAAAATGACTAGATAATATAACAATATATGGTTTATGTAATGTAAAACGATACAACATAACAAAAGAGAACCATTGATTGATTGATTGATTTGTCTTTATTAGAGAGACTTTCAGCCCTTGGCTGGTTCGTCTCTCAAAAGAGAACCATTCCAAAACCATTTGATTAAATGTATAACCAGTAGTGAAATTACAATTAAAAACAATTTATTTACGGTACATTTTATTGTTTGAAACCATTCATGTACCATACAATGTACGGTATATTCAAACCCACGTATCAGTATTTTGAACAATTCAATAACAATAAAATGTATGGTTTTGCAAAAAAATATATATGGAGAAAAAATATGTTTTATATTGTTACGATACTTAGCAACCCGTATAGTATATTGTAAAAATCTTATTTACAATTCACGGTATGGTGTCTTACATTACATTTTATTGTTTTTGTATTTTTATTTTTACAGTGGTGTCTATTGTAAAAATATGGTTCCAAATAGTACTGTTACAATACAACGTTCAGTTTTTCTACTGTATTTTTTATTCGGGTTGGCGACCATAGGAATGTGTTTTAGTGGGTCGAGGAGAGAGTAGTCCTGGCTTCTACCGGCATTGTAGAAGACGGCCTTAACCCCACACTACCCTAACCTTCCTGTTAGGGTGTCTGATGAGCAGATTTATCCCCCTATGGTTTAGAAGGAAAAAAAAACACTACTCAAATCATAACACATAAATAAAATTTAGGATATTGTAGATATTCTGCACAGGAATCCATTTAGTGTACGTTTAGGATAAATTAAAACCCTAAAGAAGCATCATAAACAACCAATAGTGAACAACCAAAATTTCTTGTTTATCACACCATCAGCCCATAAAATTATCATAAAACTGTAGTTTAAAATCTTATCATCGGTGGACGCTCACTTCAGTCGGTACATTAGAAAATAAAACTCAAAAATCTTGAACGCCGAAATAGGATTATGTACACGGAGAGTAGAGAGTGGAAAGGTAATTTAATGCCATCTGCTAATCGAAGCCAATATCATAAGCATAAGAGCGATGAAGACGAAGGGTGCGTTATGCTTTCTGCACTGTCCATAAGCAAAAGCACCAAATCCCCTTCATCTTTCATCTATCGGCCTTTGCTGGGCAGATTGACATTTTTGGTTTACCGATTGTTATGTGCGGTTTAAAATTTTGTATCGCGCCTACGAATCCAGTGGTAAATTGTAGGGAGGAAAACTTCTTCCTGTTTTTATCTTGACATGTCAAAATCAATTTGGGATCGAAATTGAATGTGAAACAAACGAATGGTGAAAGGGAAGGTAATGGATATCATTTTAGTTTTTATTTCTTGTGATTCTAAGTTCTAATAAGTTATAATAATTATGTTGCTAATTTTCTATAAAGATTTATTAAATAGTTATTAATGCAACATGTGACGGAGTTTTCCAGTAAATTCACCAATTATTACCTGCAATGTAGCACAGTTAAAATAAGTAGGTACCTACATATAAAACTTACTTCACAACAGATAAATTAATGAAAACAACTTGAGAAAATATCACCTAGGACATCTGAAGCTAGATTGGAAATTCCCTTCTTACAGTTTGATAAATGTACGACATATTGTCGCCATCCCCGGTACCAACCGACAGACACCAGTAATGTTGATTGTCCGCGAACGCAGAAGGAATAAGAAACGGCATAAATCAAACCGGTAGGAGTGAGCCAAGTTCCTTTGTATGTATGCGGAAGCAACCAGGAAAATTTATCTGCTTTTGATTTGGTGGCGAAGTAGTTTCCTCGGTTCGCGAAATAAATAAATAATCGAATGAACGAAAATTGAAACAGCGATGGAAGCCCGATGGATTGTATTCCGCTCATTGAGATGCCAAATCTTTTGTTCGCTAGATTCCATGCTAGATTCCTGTAATTCCGGTTTGATAATAGCAAGTACTGCAAGCATGCTCCCATGGTAACGAAGATTTATTTCCATCTGGTAGGCGTTGGATGGCACCGGAAATTCAATCAAGTGGTTCTTGACTGGTATTGCTTGAATTCCAATGAATAATATATATATTGGTTAAGCTAACCCTAGTTGCCTACTTTTGGGCACATATTTACAAATCGCACATAAGCAACGAACGGCGAAGAAGTTTTACTTGCGATCAGCATCAAAGCATCAGCATCAAAGCATCATCAGAGCATTATCAGAGCATCAGAGTATCAACAGACCACCAGACCATCAGACCACAGACAAACAGACGTAACTCATAGAAGAACTTCATCAAATACTTTTCTCCGGTGTCTTTTTCATGAGCACACTGCCACCTGTTGGTACAACCGCGCGAGACACTGTCCGCCATGATGGATTTCGGTTTGACGTTTGTCTAACACGCACACTGGTGGCTGAACGGGCTCGTTTAGAAGCAAACCGTCAGCCTAGATAGCTGTGTAGTGTCGGTAGCGGTTGTCTCAATTGGCTAAGAATAACACTACGGACCACCTGTTCCGGGGGTAAAAGTCCACTAAACAGGGAACCCCAATCCAAGGTGTCAGGCGACCCGTGCTGAACTGCTGATGGATAAATGGTTGAGGGGGTTTAAAATATGCTCGATCTTCAACAGAGCCCGTAAAGTAGGTAGCTCGCTTTTTTGTGTTGCGTTACGGTTAAAGATCTACCAAACCGAACCCTAGTTACATCCGGTTTGTCAAGTTGGGGTAATGTGTTTTGGTAATAAGTATTCATGGTACAAAGTCCATGTTACTGATGACAGTTTCTAAAATTGCATTTACCCTGCCTTACTGATAGTTAAAGAATCGGGCTTTGCCCATCCGAGACTACACTTGATGTTAGGAAAACAAACATGCTTTACGTACCGTAATCCGGGGTAACATTGATCAGAATTTTCGATCTTTCTTGAATAATTCTCATGTAAAAGCAAACGTTTATATTTTTTTATATTTTATATTTTTAAAACAAGTACTGGCCCTCTCAGTATGCGTTAAGCCACTCGAAGAAGTATTATGAAACTTTAAAACATGTTTAAATAGGCTTTTTAATCTAATTTTTGGTTTTGTTAATTTGGGGTAACATTGATCATGTCAGTGATCAATGTTCGTTTGTGTTGAAAATACCCTTACTTACTAAATTCGGGCTCACTGATTTCGAATATGTTGTTCAAATTCATACAAGTTATGTACTTTTTGAGTTATTTTAGGATTAAAATCCTCCAAACCAATTCAGTTTTCATAAATAGCTAAATGATAGCAGATTACGATATACTATTCGATAGCAAAAACTGATTCAATATAAAATGCTTGTTTGAACATTTCATGAGGTCGGTCAAGCCGATCAATTTTACCCCGCTGATCAATGATACCCCGTTTTACGGTATCTAATTGCGTACTAACCTATCAAGGACTGTTATGTTCTGGTAATTCAAGGACTCACGTGCATTCTTATTGCAGAACACATTCTCTAATTTGACAAAGTTTTGCAACTAGCCTAAGAGTTGACAACAACAGTGTTGTTGTTTTCTCCATTTCTTGCAACATAAACAACATAGTTTCGTCGGTGTCATTACTACAAATCTAGTACTACACCGACCGTGCCCCATTGCATGAATTTCTGCTTATGTTGGTGTCTTGGGGAACAATCCAGCGAGCTGCATCCTAATCCGAACCTTGGCATCCTTTTTTCGCTCGGAGAATTCCAAGGAGAAACCGTATTGGTCTAATCCCGGTTTCATTTTTTTTTTCTAATTCAAGCAAAACCAAAACATTGGTCCTGTCATATGAGATATCAGAACACCTTTACTCAGCTTCATCCAACGGTACCGAAAATACCGATAAAGGAGTATCGTGACTAATCTTTGTGCTTCGATATCAATAGGCAAAGTTACGTTGATATCGAAAATTGAATATTGTTCGATAAATGTTCATGAAGAAAAACAAAGTTTCAGCGACAACACCGAATTTAACGAAATTAAGTTACGTTTCGGTACACACTTAGAAAATATAACCGAACTCGGTTGATTTTGAACCGAGTTTTTATCTGCTGAACGCTCGGTTTCCTGCTCGGTTCAAGAAGGTACTACCGAGCCCTCGTTAAAGCGTTTTGATTGCACGAACTGTCAAATATACCGACCATACTCGGTTGTTATTACTCAAATTTCCAATGACAACCGCACATCGGTTCCTTTGCGCTTACTGTCAAAACTACCGAACTCGGTTCTTATTAGCAGTGCACCCTCCCCTCCTAGTTTTAATAAAAATCATCGATTTTTATGAAATAAATATACGCTCAACATTTAGATAGTCATTTGTTTATTATTCTTTGCGCAAATGTTTCCTTATTTATTTAAATTGCAGCAAGCCTAATGACAGGCAGGCTGGATCATGGATACACTTTTTGCAAGGAATAGGTCATGGTATAGAAGACGATCAGGATATCTGCAAACATGATTACAATTGTTTCAATTATCGAGAGAATAAATACTTCAGTTGTATTTCAATTTACCTGGTTTATTAATTCCGTGGGATCTCAGATTTTTAATATTTCCCGTTAAAATCTACATCTTCAGCACACGAGCAACTAGCCAGAAAAAAAAAACAATGGCTGACGACTGGATGACTGGAAACAACCGAGTTTGTCGGTTAAAATATCCGGCGTGAAGTTCAGCGTCTTGACGTTTATACATTCAAGCGAAATTCGGTTTGTTTCACCGAGTTTTTTCGGTTTTCAAGCACCGAACGTGTAAACATCACTGATTTACCGAGTTATTCAGTTCGGGTGACAAACAATTTTGTTATTTTTACTCGGCATAACCGAAATTTCGGTTTTGTACAATAACAAACTGCCAAATTAACATTTTCTTCGGTTCCTTTTTGATTACCGATTCAATTCGGTTAAAAATTGAACCGAGTTCGTTTTTATTTTCTAAGTGTGTAAAGATTTATATCTTATCACCGATAAAGGACATATTTCAAGTTTGGTTATCGATCGATGAAGTTGTTTGAATATATGTAAATAACGTAATAATCAGTAAAGAATAGTCGACATTAATCTTTACATTTTGATAACGATCTTTAACGCAGTTTGTGAAATGGTTGACCGGGCTCCAGAAAATTTGGATTTTTTTATGGTGAAGATAACAACCAACCCCCATTTTCTATTGTAAAAGTGACATTTACAATACATGCTATGGTGGAAAACCATAGGTCTATTGTTACGCTATCGAACAATGGTTCATATCATAAATTTCAACGTGTTGTAAATAAAAATACACTGCTGTATCTCTCGAGGTATCTCTATGATTTTTATCATCAGTGTTTATTGTTGCTAAAATGTGAATAATTTTTTATTCGTGTACTTCAAGATGAAATGTTGCATACAAAAGTTGTACACAACAACTTCACTTTAAGAAAATTTCACTCAAGATTGAAGTTGTTGAACAGCAACTTAAATATTTGAGTGAAAAGTTACAGTGGCTTGGCTCCAATCAAATACAAACCGGTTTTGAGTATTTTTAACATATTTTGAATCAAAACACCATAAAATTTCTGCACAAGTACTCAGATTTGGCTGTGTTTCAGGAGTTGAGAAAAAAATACCCATGATTTCTTGCTTGAATAAACTCAATTTTGATAAAACATTCTCAGTGTGTATGTCACTTGTCCGTTCTGTCAAATTCACACGTCAAAATAAATCATCCGTCACCGTCTTTCGAGCAGCCAATCAAATTGTGTCAGATCACCATCCAGTTCGCGGCGGAAATTTCGATAGAATTTCCGTATTTTTCCTAGTCCTCAACATTCTAATCGGTGCCGACGTGACCTACCCGATTCCGGAGGAATTACCTTGCTGCCAGCGACCGACAAACGAAGGGTCAAGTCTGCCTGAGGGATGAGTGACATCGAGGCGAAGTTTTTTGTGCGGTCGTTCATACGCTTCCTGAACGGGCAGCTGGAGCAGCCAAATTTCAGCTCAGACTCCCGGGAGAGCCTGGAGGTGGCCATTCAGTGCTTGGAGAATGTTTATGAAATCGGACAGGAAGCGGAAGGGGACAAAAGCGACCAGGAGAACCCTCTGAACCACATCGATCTGTTCGAGGTGTACCGGAGCACGTTCACGAATGTCTCGCCGGAACGGAAACAGGAAGCGGAGAACCTGAAGAATGAAGGGAACCGGCTCATGAAGGAGGAAAAGTACCAAGAAGCGCTCAACACGTACAGCAAGTTAGTAAAGAATGTCGGGGTAAATGGGTATTTGTGTTTACACAAGTGCAGTGGCACTGATTGTAGTTTTATTCCTTATGTGGTAACTCGTAACTTGTTACGGAGATACACCTACCTGTGTGCTGATTTTTTGTGCTCAGGTATCAGATAATGTTCGATGCAGGGATGTAGAATTTTTAAGTTTTGTACAGTGTTCTAAAGTTGTGGATAAAAGTTTGTTGATAAACTTTGTTGAAGATTGGGAAGATTCAAATTTAACATTACACAGACCTTAGGTTCTAGTAGGTACCTATCAAAACTGGCAAAACCCTTTTGGGGTTTACCAGTTTACTTTAAAATTTAACCACGTAGACCAAATCTTGGCAATTTCTGAACCCCCTCCCCCTTGTGGACTTTAGATCATACAAAAATTTGGGAATTTGTATGGAGCGTGGACTTTGGCTAGATTGTCCTGCGGATGCCTTAAAAAAGTTCCGCAGAAGTACAATTCGCCCTGATAGGTTCTGATGACCATCCGGCCTAAAGACCCAGCACTTTTTTAGTCTTGAGATACTTCCAGAGAGTCCTCAACAACATTTCTCCTATGATTTCATCTGCATATTTTTCTAAGGATTTCTGCAGGAATTTCTTTCAGGAATTAGGGGAAATTGGTTTTCGGCAGTTTTATTTTCTTAGTCATAAGGGGTTTCTTGAAAGCTGTTGAACTAAAAGTTGGCCTCAAATCCTTCCCAACCAAGCTGAATTAAATGACCAAGCTTCAGGAAATTTGGTCGACAAAAAACCTCGCATGACGAAAAGAACCAACTTGCCGATAATACCCATCGTCATCCTATTTTAGTTTCTTTTTATTTCAAAATTAAGTCCAGTGATTTCTTTAATTTTTTTTCCACAAAGAATTCTTTAGGATTTTATTCAATGATTCGTCTAGAAAATACCCGCTGACATGCTTTTAGAAAGTGCTCGCTGAATTCCTTCAGATTTTTTTTCCTGGAATTGCTTCAGGAATACCTCTAATGATTTCACTAGATATTCCTTTGGAAATTTCTCGAAGGATTCCTAAAAGGAGTTTCATCTCCTTTAAGGAAATATTTCATATACTCTACCAGAGATTATTTCATAAATTGATCTATAAAATCCTTCAAAATTTTCCTCAAATAATCCTTTAGAATTTTATCCTGACATTTCGTTCAGAAATCATTGGAGGCATGCTCCCTGGATTCTTTGAGAATTGCTTCATGATGGCCTCTTAGAATTCTTCCAGGACATCCTCCAGGAATTGTTTAAGAAATTCATCCAGGATTTTCTTCGGGCATTCCTTCAGAAATTCCTCCAGGGATTTTTTCAGGATTTGCTCCAGCAGGGATTCCTTCAGGAATTCCCTCAGCAATTTCTTCAGGAATGGGGCACGTTCGGTGTAGTACTAGATTTGTAGTAATGAGCTGAATTTTAGTATGGAGAGAAGGTCAGTTCTACGTTTCTGCCATGAAATGGTGCAAAAAGCGTGGGTATTATGATTCTTTGCTTAATTTGATGCTGTTTGAGCAAAACTTTGGATAACTATGTTGTTTATGTTGCAAGAAATGGAGAAAACAACAACAATGTTGCCCAAAGTTTTGCTAAAACAGCATCAATTTAGGCAAGGAATCATAATACCCACGCTTTTTGCACCATTTCATTGCATAAACGGAGAATTGACCTTCTCACCATACAAAAATTCAGCTCATTACTACAAATCTAGTACTTCACCGATCTGTCCTATTGCTTCAGGGATTTCTTCAGGATTTTCTTCAGGGATTCCTTCAGAAATTCCTCCAGGAATTTCTACGGGAATTCCATCAGGAATTCCTTCAGGGATTACTCCAGGATCCTTCAGGAATTCCCTCAGCGATTTCTTCAGACAGTGTTTGGCAGCCGAAGTGATGAGTGAACCACTCATCAGTTTTTCTTCCCTTCTGTTGCTTCTGTTTCAATTACTAAGCGTGTCTATGTTCTCTCGTCGAGCCTCATGGTTCACGAAAGAATACAAAGAAGATACTTTAATATAGACAAGCTGCAGCGATGAGCAGGCATCGCTAAGTGTAGAGAATGCGGGGCAAAAGTTCGCAGTGGGTCTTTCTCTACGTACGGGTTAAGAACCCAGGCAAACTTGTATTGGTTCGACACATTATCAGGCAAGATTCGTCAATAAAAATTGGAACGATTTCGTTATGCAGTAGCAGATTTATGCCAAAAAATGTGTTTCTAGCTGTTTGATGTAATTATTGGACCTTTTGGATAAACAATTTCTAATGACTGAAAGAAGAATAATTACATAACCTCCTGATGTTGGAGAATCATCATTCCGTAATAGTTCGAGAGGTGCACTCGAATAAACAAAAATCTTCCAGTGCTTCTTGATGGAAGGAACATTGTTAAAGCCTCGACAGTGGGGCAAAAGTTTGCACTATATATCTGAATCAAGAGCATCAATATGATTACAAAATATTTGAAGCAATGATGATTTCGTGACACATTCTACGGGCCCCGTATCATCAATATCAACTTTTCAAAGTTGAGTAATGACATATTTGACATTTTTATCACATTCTACATTACTTTTGTCATCCAAAAATGTATTCGACATAATATTAGTATGGCAATAAATATAAATTGAACGACGATTAAGATTAACATTAAAATCGTGAGTTTAAGTCTTTTAGGCACACTTTTCATCCAAACTATCGTATTTTAAACACCAACACACTGATTTTTCAAAAGTATTCCATCATTTGTAGATAAATGTATGTAGATTTTTTAGCAAAAAAAGATTTTTAATCGGAAGACTTTACAACTTTGAAATATGGCTGATCATAGTATGGGTTTTTATTGCGTTGTAACGTCACGAAAAATCAACATTTTTTAATTTTATTCAAATACGGAAAACGTTACAAATATGCAATTTTGTATGCTCTTTGAACTCGAAAAGATCTTTCAAATGAGACTATAAGAAAGAAAATCGGTTCACGGAAGCCTGAGTTTCACCTGGTTGAAGTTTGCGTTGTAACGTCACGAAAAAAAAGTTCTGTGGAAAAGACCAAATCTTTCTGGGTTGGACGGCTTCTGAATTGAACAAACGTAGTTCTATATTCAAAACAGTTTCGTTGTCGTTGTGTATGAGCTCTTTTTCAAGATATCGTTTATAAATTGTGTACCATTGCCCGTTCATAAACTACGTAGACTTTTTAAGGACGGGGGAGAGGGTGTTTGGCTGAAATCTACGGTGTAACCGAAAATTTCTGTGATATCAGTAGCCAACAGACGAAACACTGACGAAATTACAAAGTTATTAAGTTGGTCAAAGACTTACAGTTGATGGATAGTTGGATTTAAAGTTCCACCAACAGGCGGCGCTAGAGAACTTACAAATTTTAAATTTCATACATCTCAGGATCCCTATTACATAGAAATACGATTTCTTCGGCAAAATTGCTTGGTAAGTAAAGGACTTGCTGTTGATTTACCAATAGATGCGAGATTTTGCCACTAGAAGACGTTAGTTTTCATTATGCAAAGCAGGAAAGGGATTAGAATTTCTTGAAAAGTATTCTACATGCTGGAACTTTTTTAATTTTGGACATATTGTATTCAAATCAAATAGTAATCAAAGATCAATATATAATTCTTAACTTTCAAAATTTAATTTGATTTGATTCACTTATTCCTAAGATTGTTGTACTAGGCCGGAGATGGGTACCATTAACCTTCATGAAGGAGTTTTCATACTGCTGATAGCAATAACATGGCCCTCCGAGCCATTTATCACAGAGCGGATTTTTAATAGAATAAAGTTGCTCTTGGAGTAGTGAAAATAATGCAATAATATATTCACAAATTCGGGCAATTTTGGCTGATTATTCTGATTCTAAAATGATGTGCATTTTCGTGACGTTACAACGCGAGCAGAACCCTGTTTGAAACTGAACGGGCGCTGTAACGTCACGAAATGTAAAAGTCGATTATCCAAAAACGAATCCGAAAGGTATATGTTTTACTTAACTGCATTGAAGAACAAACCAATAAATTTCAATGTTGGGAGAAATTTTCAGTTTAAAATAAAAATCCGAGCAAATTTTTCAGGATGTTTAATTCGCGGTAGAGGGGGTCGAATTCTAGCGCGTTGTAACGTCACGCTACAAATACGCATTTTAAACAAGCTTTTCTAATGAAAACTTTATGTTAAACAGGTCAAACATATCGGAAATTTTACAAGAAATCTGTATATGACAAAATAGTTTGAGTTTTACAGTCGTTTTTATGAATTATAGTGAAAAATCTGACTACGAATGCGTAGAAACGTTGTAACGTCACGGTAGAATGTGTCTTATCTCGACGGCGTGATGAGTTATATGCTGAAAAGTTTAAATATCTGGCGGTGTAAAATAATGGATCTCAGCGCGCTAGTCTTTGGAACAAAACTAGAAGAATATGGGTGATACTAAATCGAAAATGGGTGCCGATGCCATTAACCTTCATGAAGGAGTATTCATACTACTGATAGCAATAACATGGCCCTCCGAGCCATTTATCACAAAACGGATTTTCAATAGAATAAAGTTCCCCTTGAAGCAGTGAAGATAATGCAATAATATATTCACAAATTCGGGTAAATTTGGCTGATTATTCTGATTCTATCATGATGTGCATTTTCGTGACGTTGCAACGCGAGCAGAACCCTGTTTGAAACTGAACGGGCGTTGTAACGTCACGAAATGTAAAAGTCGATTATCCAAAAACAAATCCGAAATTTAAATGTTTTATTCCATTGAATTGAAGAACAAACCAATAAATTTCAATGGTGGAAAAAAATTTAGAATATCATAAAAATCCGGGCAGATTTTTTAAGATGTTGGTAGCGCGTTAGAGAGGGTCAGATTCTAGTGCGTTGTAACGTCACGCTACAAATACGCATTTTGAACACGTTTTTCTAATGTAAACTAAATGTTCAATAGGTCAAATATATCAGAAATTTTACAAGGAATCCGAATATGAAAAAATATTTTTAGGTTTATGCTCGTTTTTATGAGTTATAGTGGAAAATCTGACTACGAATGTGTCAAAACGTTGTAACGTCACGGTAGAATGTGTCTCATATATTTTCTTTGAATCCTTTTTTTTCTCTTTGTATTCGATTGATCTTTAATTCACTTGCTGACTATTATGTCTGACGATGAAGTCTCACTATATAACTCCGGGGGTATGTGACGAGGTTGGTAGAATAAGAATAGATGTTTCTGCGTTGACGTTCCAAACACGAAAGAGGACGGGTCCTCGGTTTATTCCTCTTTTATGCTATTCACATTTTGGCACTTCTAATTGTTAAGGTTGGTATTGCTCACTGTCATTAGACAGTAGCTCAAATTCGAATATAACAACTTCTTGCCCTTTTAAGAAAGAATACACAAAAATACAAATTAAGAAAAGTTACAAATGTTCGATAGCTGATATGTCAGCAAGGACTTTCTAATTCTAGATCAACAATTCAGAAAGTTCCATAAGGAACCGATAGTACTCTTATACTAAATGACTCCTAATCTTCAGTAAACAAAATCATCACTTAAATTCGGCCGACGTGTCCTCTTGGATCGCCTTGGTGGTTCGTTCGATGGATCCGCCTTACGTTTTCGTCTTCTTCGATCTTCCTCAATGGAATTTCCCGTTGTCCGATTATCAGACCCGTTATCCACTCCTTCCATTGTACAACGCTCAATAATCGCCTCTGCCATTTGGCCAGATCTGTTGAACGATACCACAACGTTGGGACGTGCCGACTGAATGCCATTATTGATCATCCTCAGTTGTACGCGATGTGCGGTAGTTACCACGCTTCCAATTTGAATCTGAATTGTATCCATCACTTTCGTCGTCCGAGTCGCGAGTTGTCATTCTTCCCATCAGCTCATTCAGGTTTTCGTCGACACTGGGTCTTGTACTAGGTCCTTCTTTGGGGTCATCCTCATCAATAGAATGAACACGGTGATTTAGCAAATTTTTCAACGCATAACATATGCGCTTGATGTGCCCTCTCATATTACAAAAATCGCAAATCATATTGGCGTACTTGGATTTATTATTCCGCGGCGTCCTCAGTAGTCCTCCTCTGCTGGATGAATCGATCCTTCCGGTTCCTCGCGGAGTAGATCTGAACACTAACCTACAGGGGATAGACAAAATGATCAAGACAGGCAAATTTTTCCCTCCTCAAAAAATATTCAAATAGCTGTAATTTTTCGAAAAGTGCATCAAATGTTCTCAAATTTTTACTGTAAGTGGATCAACTAGTTGTGTGTCAGTGGACAAAATTCGGAAAAGATCGGGCTATTTTGCACGAAGTTATAAAGATTCTGGAAAAAGGTATATTTATTCGATAGCCAACTTTGAGCTGTTATATCTCCGGATTCAATGAACCGACTACAATGAAAATTTGACCATTTACGACTTATATAATGAGCTTTGAAAAACTTTTGACTTAACTTTGAATTCTTAACACGGAAGAAAATTATAACGATTAGATTATTTTTCTAATAAAACACTAAATTTTCTTAAATTTCAACATCGTTTCAAAATTCAAGATGCTAATAATTGTTCATTTATATTCTCTTTAATTGTCTTGAATATAAATATGTTATTAAAGAAAGTAACAACATAGCCGGAAATTTATTGAAAAAGTAATGGGATGCATTTTAACAATAGACCAATTCACTTAAAAATTATAAAATAAATGAAATTGCTATAACTTTTTCTCTTGTTAATAATTACAAGTTGAGTCAATTGTTATTCAGAGCTCATTATATAAGTCGTAAATGGTCAAATTTTCATTGCATTCGGTTCATTGAATCCGGAGATATAACAGCTCAAAGTTGGCCATCGGATAAATATACCTTTTTCCAGAATCTTTATAACTTCGTGCAGAATAGCCCGATCTTTTCCAAATTTTGTCCACTAATACACAACTAGTTGATCCACTTACAGTAAAAATTTGAGAACATTTGATGCACTTTTCGAAAAGTTACAGCTATTTGAATATTTTTTGAGTAGGGAAAATTTTGCCTGTCCCGATCATTTTGTCTATCCCCTGTATCTTTAACCGAGCCTCTGTTCAAGTTTCTTGCAGCTTGATAAGTCAAAGCTAATTTATCGTAACTCGTTCTACGGCCCTGATGACCTGGAGTATGAAGAGCTCCCACTTGGCTTATCTCGGTATCGGTATTCAAGGACACGGCATTATTGGTTGCTATCTCCCAGGTTGCAACTACTTTCTCAACTGTTTCCAAAGTGGGGTTATCTTCATTTAAAAGCTGTTGTTGCAAACTTTTGTCCCGTACCCCTGCTACAATGCGATCTCTAATGGCGGAGTTTTTAAAATTCTCGAAACCGCAAAACTCCGCAAGTAGCTTGTCCGCAAGAATGAAGTCCTCTACTGACTCGTTGGGCAATTGAACTCTATTGTTGAATTTAACACGCTGAATGAAATCGGTCTCTTTTTTGTCCAACCTGGATTTTAATTTCCTGATCATCTCATCATAAGAGACCTGAGTAAGCTCGGTGTTTGGAAACAATAGTTTCAATTCCGTAAAAACGGTTGGTCCACTCATCGTAATGAAATACGCCTTGTAATTTTCTTTTTCGACCTTGTTCATTGAGAAAAAATAGGTCAAACGTTCAACCCAGTCCGAAAACTTTCCGCCCGGCGGTATGGCTCGATGGTAAACGCCATGTTGGATTGAGCCATTATTCAATTACTTTGGGGTCACCTTGCGACACGTAGTATGCGCTACACCAGCTAGCTACCCTGTATGGCACCACCGGACCGATACTTTTTGATCAATTCCTTCGGATGACGCTACCAGATGAAGTCCAGAAAGACACAACCAAATCCACTCGTACAGTACGTACACCCTTTCGTCGAGACAAACTCGCTCTAGCCTTAGCGAAAACTTTGTACGGTACCTACTTGGTCCACCGTAGGCTCACCTCACTTAAACTGTTGAATATCTTTAAAGAATATTGCACGCGATAAAAAAAAAATATCACTTCACCCCTGACGCTACCGACTGTAACCTTTTGTTGCGTCCACTATCGGGTTTAGTCTATTAAATTCACTTGTTTCGCACAATGAAGCACAAACGATCTTTTCACGTGGATTTCTCCTCGCAGCCACTATTATGTCTGACGATGAAGTCTCACTATATAACTCCGGGGGTATGTGACGAGGTTGATAGAATAAGAATAGATGTTTCTGCGTTGACGTTCCAAACACGAAAGAGGACGGGTCCTCAGTTTATTCCTCTTTTATGCTATTCACATTTTGGCACTTCTTATTGTTAAGGTTGGTATTGCTCACTGTCATTAGACAGTAGCTCAAATTCGAATATAACACTGACGATGGGCTTATCCTTACTCAACTCTGAAAACGCGTGGCAATGGGCTTTACTTAAGCTTTTTAATATTTACTGTATTGGCCTTGAGCTATAATCGACTCAATACACACACACATTCATTGGGCTTGGGCTTTTACCCGACTCAACTTTGAACACGCTAGGCTATGGGCCATACTTTACTCGTTTTTTAGTATTGAATTGGCCATAATTTGTACTCGACTCAATGCATACATCTCTGTTGGCCTTGGGCCTTACCCGACTCAGTTACAAAAGCTCGATTTCTTTTTATTTGAACTGGCCATGAGCTATATATAGCTTATACTTATAAGTACTCGGCGCAATACCCCTGTTGGCCATGGGCTTAACCCGACGCAACAAACGGACCACTTGGCAATGAGCTAAAACTCTGCGCAAGTCATACCGTTACTAAAAAAAGAAACATTGTTGGCAACCATGTTGGGTGAACACATCACCGCTACTTACTAGACCCTTTATGGCACACTTTACTCACACCAAACCAACACTTCAAGCTTTTCTAGATTTTGTGTTCACTTTCTGAATGTACTTTTACAACCATTTTCATCAAGTAACTATCGCAAATAATAATTATAAGAGTTATAACAATAAAGTATTCTTGCCGAATGCATCACTTTTATTAGCGTCGCCGGGCACCTTCTCGCTTCATTGAACCGGGCAAGAGCGAATAACGGATTTCGGGAAGCGTTTCCGAGCACGTCGCTTCACGATGTGTTATACTCGTCGAGTGTAGCTCAAGCTGAGTATAGACCACTCAGTGACTCGCGATAGAATTCCAAACTCTGGCTTCAAAAATTCTCCCAGGAATTGTTTACTAAATTCCTCCAGGGATCCCTTCAGGAATTCCTTCAGGAATACTTCCAGAAATTCCTTCAGGAATTCCTCCAGGGATTTTTCTTCAATAATTCCGCCTGGGATTCTTTCAGGAATTCCTCCAGGGTTTTTTTAGGAACTCCTCCAGGGATTCCTTTAGGCATTCCTCGGAAGTTCCTCCAGGGATTTCTCAGAAACTCCTCCAGGAATTGTTTCCTAAATTCCTCCAGGAATTCCTTCAGGGATTCAATCAGGAATTCCTCCAGGGATTCAATCAGGAATTCCTCCAGGGATTCCTTTAAGAATTCCCTCAGCGATGTCTTCAGAATTTGCTCCAGGGATTCCTTCAGGATTTTTTCAGGAATTCCTCCAGGGTTTTTTTTTTCAGGAACTCCTCCAGGGATTCCTCTAGGCATTCAATGAAGAAAATCCTTGGGAGTTCCTCCAGGGATTCCTTCAGAAACTCCTCCAGGAATTGTTTACTAAATTCATGCAGGAATTCCTTCAGTAATTCCATCAGCGATTCCATCAGGAACTCCTCCAGGGATTCCTTCAGGAATTCCTTCAGCGATATCTTCAGGAATTGCTCCAGGGGTTCATTCAGGGATTCCTTCAGGAATTCCTCTAAGAATTTCTCCAGGGATTTCTTCAATAATTCCGTCTGGGATTGTTCTAGGAATTCCTCCAGGGTTTTTTTTTTCTGGAACTCCTCCAGTGATTTTTTTATGCATACCTCGAGGGAAATCTTCAGGAGTTCCTCCAGAGGTTTCTTCAAGAATTCCTCCATAGTTGTTTACTAAATTCCTCCAGGAATTCCGTCAATAATTCCTTCAGGGATTCCTTCAGGAATTCCTCCAGGGATTCCTTCAAGAATTCCTCCAGGGATTCTTTCAGGAATCCCCTGAGCGATTTCTCCATGATTTGCTCCAGGGATACCTTCAGGATTTGTTCCATGGATTCCTTCAGGAGTTCCTTCAGGAATTCCTCCAGGGATTCCTCAGGAATTATTTTCAAAATTCCTTCAGGGATTTCTTCAATGATTCCACCTGGGATTCTTCCAGGAATTCTTCCAGGTTTTTTTTTCAGGAACTCCTCCAGGCATTCTTCAAGGGAAATCTTAAGGAATTCCTCCAGGGATTTCTTCAAGAGTTCTTCTAGGAATTCCTTCAGTAATTTCTCCAGTAATTGTTTCGAAAATTCCTCCAGGATTCCTTAAGGAAACCCTCGTAGAATTTCTTCAGGAAATCTTCCAGAGATTCCTTCATGAATTCCTCCAGGGATTTCTTCTGGAATCCCTCCAGAAACTCCCTTAAGGATTACTAACACGAACACGTCTTGCATCCAGTCGGTCGGAAATGTCGCGGTTTCCTATATGTTGCAGAATAATTAATGCAGCAGTTGTACGATAGGCAGATCAAGTGTGTTGATTATGTTTTTTTTATCCTAATTGTAACATTGAGCAAATAAATGTATGTTTTTAAGATGAATTCTTCTACTTTTCATCTGATGATTTTGAAAATTCTAATTTACTTAAATCCTAATTACTTCTAAATTTTGTCAAACAACACCTTAAACGGGAGCGGGACATTTGGCATAAAGTCATTTGGCATAAGGTCGTTTGGCATAAGGTCACTTGGCATAAAGACATTTGGCATAACGGTCATTTGGCATAATGGACATTTGGCATAAGCACCCTTCTTTATTATGCCAAGTGTCCATTATGCCAAATGACCGTTATGCCAAATGTCGTTATGCCAAGTGACCTTATGCCAAACGGCCTTATGCCAAATGACTTTATGCCAAATGACACAGACCCCCTTAAACATATCGCGTCATTCTTATTCTTTCAGAGCCATTAACCTAGATGCAACCAATCCTGTGTTTTACTGCAACCGTGCCGCTGCATACAGCCGCCTAGGGGACTACCAGAGCGCTGCTGACGATTGCCGCATGTCGCTGCGTTACGATCCAAACTACAGCAAAGCTTACGGTCGTTTGGGGTTGGCTTATTCGAAGATGAATAAACACGAACTGGCTTTGGATGCGTACCAGAATGCGCTCCGGATCGAACCGGACAACCAGGACTACAAAAACAACATGAGCGTTACTCAGCAGCGACTGGAAGAACTTCGATCGGCACCGGCGGGAGGTGCAGCTGGCGCCGCAGGTTTGCCAAATCTGGGAGCCGGAGGACTTGGTGGGATCGACTTTGCTGCTGCTCTGAACAACCCGGCGCTAGTCAATATGGCCACCAGAATGATGAGCGATCCGTCGATCCAGAACATGTAAGTTTTTGGCGGGTTGATTTAGAGCACATTATTTTCAGTAGATCCATTATTTGTTTAAATCTGAAAATTTAATACCATACCTATATCAAAAGGGCAAAATACATTTTTGTTGAAATATTCTGTAATCGCCTTTCAGTTATCTTACAAATTTTGTATTATCGCTTTCAGGCTCGGTCAGCTCAGCGGCATGAACAACGTGGACGCCCTGCTGGAGACCGGACGGCAACTGGCAATGCAAATGAGCAATCAAAATCCGGACGTCTTTGCCAACGTGATCCGCCAGATGGAACAATCCGGTGTGGTGCCACCCGGTAGTACTCCCGGTGCCAATCAGAACGGTGGTGATGGAAACAACGACAACCCACAGCAGCCACCTCCGGCCGATTCTTAAGCTGTTTCGATGCATGCATTGGTAGAAACAGTTGTGAGTCTAACGGACGAAACCCTTCCAATTGAAATGATTTATTGCAATTAGTCACTGCATCTTCTAAGTGTGTGCGTTTGTAGGAGCCAATCTAACGATTATTTTGAAACTGTAGGAACAATAACTTACGACACTCGATTGCACATCGAATCATTTTTGTGTTTCCCCAGAATACGTTTAATTCATCGGTGCGACTATACCTTGTTTCAATTTGAAAATATTAATAAAATAAATTTAATCCACACCGTTTTATTGTATTTCTTTTTTTTTCTTCTTTTTTTTGTGGCTCTACGTTGCCACTGGGACTTGCCTGCCTCGCTTCAATTTAGTGCTCTTTGAGCACTTTCACAGTTATTAATTGAAGGGCTCTCTTTGCCTGCCATTGCATGAATTTGTATTTTGTGAGGCAAATACAATGATACACTATCTCCAGGGAATCGAGAACACGGCGTGTGTATGGGAAAGGTTTATAACAAAAAAATAGGCATCGTCAAATTTTTCGCAACTCAAAAATAGAGGCTTTCAGCTTTCATTTGCACGGTCCCTCAAAAAAATCCACCGAGGGATCTCGAACAACTTTTTCAGAATACTGTTTTTCCCCATACAAAATGAACGGTTCCAAATTAATCCCTATTTCTACTTAACAAACATACCCAATTTTTGTATGAAAAAGTTCCCCCGATGGAATATTTCGATGTTGGGCTTGAATGAAAGCTAGAAGCGTCAACTTTCACGTAACGTAAAAATTAGCGATGCCTATTTTTTTGTAATAAATTTCTTCTACCAGACACACCGTGAGAAGAATCTTTTAAAGAACGTTCTCCTTATCGGCTCACCGTTTCGCAACCCAGAATTCATAACTGGAGCAATCTGTGGAGGATCCCCAGGATAAGTCCATGGAGGAATTTCAGGAGAAATCCCTAGAAGAATCCCTCTTGAATTGAAAAAAATGCAGAAACTCCTACAAGAATTTCTGGAAAAATTCGTGGACGAATTCTTTGAGAAATTTCTGGAAAAATAATTGCGGCTTCCTGGAGGAAAGATTGAAGGAACTCCTCGAGGAATTTCTGAAAGAATTCCTGGAGAGATTTTTGAGGAATATCTGAAGAAATTCATTGATGAATCCCTGGAGGAATTCCTGAAGATATTCCTGGAGAAATCCATGGAGGAAATTCTCGAGGAATTCCTGGAAGAGTTCCAGGAGATTTTTTTTTTCTAGAGACATCCGTGGAGGAATTCTTGGAGGAATACCTAGAAGAACTCTTGGAGGAATACCTGGAGAAAAAATTAGGGGACTTTCTGAAGGAATAACTAGAAGAATTTCTAGAGTTATCCCAGGGAAAATGTCTGCAGAAATTCCAGAAAAATATCCTGAAAAAATTCCTGTAGAAATCTAGGGAGGAATGTCTAGAGGATTTTCTCTTTGAATACCTCGAAGAGTTCCGGGAGAAATTTCTTTAGGATTTTCTGAAGAATCAGGAGAATTCTCTGCAGAAAATCTTGAATTCCCATAAGAATTCTTTGAGGTATTTTTGGAGAAATATTCTAGGCTTCCTGGGTGACTTCCTGGAGGAGTTTCTGGATAAATTTTCGGAAGATTTTCTGGAGGAATGAATACCTGAAGAATTCCTGGATAATTCCCTGGAGGAACCCGGTTTGCATTCCGGGAAGCAATGCAGGAGAAATTCCTGAAGAAATTTTCTGAGGGACTCATGAACGAGTTCATTGGAGAATTCTCCGAGGAATAACTAGAGAAATTCCTGGAAGAACTCTTTAAGGAATTTCTGGACAAATATTTAAGGCTTCCCAGAGGAATTGTTCGAGGATTATGCGAAGGATTTTTAATCTTTCAATTCGGCCCTCTGAACCACCGTGGCTGCCCAGGACTGAAAGTAAGTAATGCATGGATGAATTCCTAGATGAATTCCCGGAAATGTTCCGGGAGAAATTCCCTTAGGATTTTCTGAAGGAATCCGTCGAGGAATTCCTGGAAGAATCCCAGGAGAAAATATTGGAGGAATTCAGGCAGCAATCCCTGGATGAATTCCTGGAGGCATTTCTGAAGATTCCATGGAGGTATCCCTGGAGGAATTCCTAGAAGAGTTCCATGAGAAATTGATTTAAGATTATGTGGTGGATCCGTGGAGGAATTCCAGGAGGAATCCCTGTATAAATCCCTTAAAAAAATCCTGGTGGAATCCATCAAGGTATTTCTGAAAAAAAAATCCTGTTGAAATTTTTGAAGGATCTGTAGAGGTATCCCTGGAGACATTCTTGGAAGGGTTACGGGAGACATTCCTTTAGGATTGGGATTCTGAAGGAATTCTGGCAGAAATTCCTAGAGGATTTTCCGGAGGAATCCCTGGATTAATTCGTGGAGGTATTATTTAATGAATTCCTGGAAAAAATTCTGGAGAAATTCCTTGAAGAATCCGTGGAAAATTCCTTGGAAGAATTGCTCGAGGAATTCCACGAGGAGAATCCTTTAAAATTTTTTGGAGGAATCCATGGAGCAATTCCTACAGGAATCCCTGGAGGAAATATTGGAGAAATTCTGGCAAACATATCTAGAGGATTTTTCCAAGAAGAAATATCAGGAGCAATATCTGGAGAAATGCCTGAATAAATTCCTGTCAAAAAAATCTGGAGAAATTCTCCAGGAATTCTCCAGGAATCTGGAGATTTTCTGGAGGAATTCCTGGAGGAATTCTTGGAAGAGTTCCGGAAGACATTCCTTTAGGATTCTCTGGAGGAATTCAAGCAGGATTTTCTGGCAGAAATTCCTAGAGGATTTTCTGGCAGAAATTCCTAGAGGATTTTCTGGCAGAAATTCCTAGAGGATTTTCTGGAGGAAACCCTGGAGTTATTCCTGGAGGAATTGCTGGAGGAGTTACTGGAGTTCTCCCTTGACAAATTTCTGAATGAATTCATGGAGGAATTTCTGGGTGAGTTTTTGAGCAATTTCTTAAGAAATTCATAGATGAATCCCTGCAGCAATTTCTGAATAAATTCCTTGAGAATTTCTTGGAGGAATCCTTGGAGAAATTTCTCGAAAAATTCTAAGAGGAATTCCTGGAAGAGTTCAGTGAGAAATTCTCTTAAGATTATCTGGAGGAATCCGTGGACCAATTCCTGGAGGAAATTTTGGAGGAATTCTGGCAGACATTCCTAAAAGATTTTTCCTAGAAGAAATTTCAGGAGGAATCTCTGGAGGAATTCTTGAAATAGTTATTGGAGGAATTCCTGGAGGAATTATTTGAGGAGCTTCTGGAGAAATGTATGAGGCTTCCTGGAAGAAAGTCTGGAGGAATGTCTGAAGGAACTCCTTGAGAAGTTGCTGAAGAAATTCCTGGAGAAATTTCTAAAGAAATTCTTTGTGGATTTTCTACAGAAATTCACTATTAAATCCCTGGAGGAATTCCTGAAGAAATTTCTGATAAAAAAAACCTGGAGACATTCCTGGATGAATTCCTAGAAGAGTTTTGGGAAAAAAATCTTTAGGATTTTCTGTAGAAATCCGTGGAAAAATGCCTGGAAGAAATCTCTGGAGGCATCTTGGAAAAATTTCTGGAGAAATGTCTGAAGGAACTCCTCGTGAAATTTCTGAAGGAACACCTGGAGAATTTTTTGAGAAATTTCCGAAGGTGTTTATTAATGAATCCCTAGAGGAATTCCTGGAGAAATTCCTGAAAAAAATCCTGAAGAAATTCGTTGAGGAATCCGTGGAGGATTCCCTCTACGGTATTCTTCGAGAAATTCTTGGAAGAGTTCCGGGAAACATTCCCGGGGAATTCTGGCAGAAATTCTTAGAAAATTTTCTGGAGGAATCCCTGGATGAATTACTGGAGGTATTGCTGGAGGAATTCCGGGAGGAATTTCTAGAGTTCTTCCTCGACAAATTTCAGAAAGAATCCCTTTAGAAATTTATGAAGATATTTCTTGAGAATTTCCTGGGGGAATTCATGGAGGAATTTCTCGAGGAATTCCTAAAAGAGTTCCATGAGAAAAATGATTTTATGGACGATTCCGTAGAGGAATCCCTGGATCTCCGAAGAAATTCATGTAGGAATGTCAAGAGGAACTTCTCGAGGAATTTCTGATGGAATTCCTGGAGGAATTTACGAAGGAATTCCTGGAGGAATTTCTGAAGGAATTCCTGGAGGAATTTCTGGAGGAATTCCTGGAGGAATTTCTGAAGGATTTCCTGGAGGAATTTCTGGAGAAATTCATTAATGAATCCCTGCAGGAATTCCTGAAGAAATTCCTGGAAAATCTCCTGGAGAAATTCTTGGAGGAATCCGTGGAGGATTCCCTGGAGGAATTTCCAAAAGAACATCTGAAAGAATTCCCTGATGAACTCTTAGAGGAACGTTTGGGGAAACTCCTGGGAGAATTCCGGAAACAAATCTTAAAAGAACTTTTAGAGACATTTTTTTTATCTGTATTAACGAGATTTTTAGCCCTGGGCTAGTTCATCTCGGGACCCGGGCTTTACTTCCCTTCCGAAAGAAGAACTCACTTTTTGCGAGTTTGTCGGGAGTGGGATTCGATCCCAGGTCCTCGGCGTGATAGTCGAGTGTTCTAACCATCACACCAGGTCCGCTCCACATTTAGAGACATTGCCGGAGGAACTCTTAGTGGAATTCATGGAAGAACTCCTAGAGGAATTTCCGGAGAAATTTTTAAAGAATTTTCCGGAGGAACTCATAGAAGAATTCTCGGAGGAAACTCCGGACATTCCTTGTGCAACTTTCAGAAATACTTTTAGAGCAACTAGTAAAGTAATTGCCGGAGGAACTTTCGGAGGAATTTCTGCAGGAACTCTTAGAGAAATTGCCGAAGAAATTCGGGAAAGAACTCAAGGAAGAACTGGTAAAGAAATTACCGGAGGTATTCGTGGATGAGTTCCCGGATGAACTCTTAGGGGCGATTTCTTCACCCTGGCTTAAGCGTTAAACCAGGTTTAACTATATGGGTAAGCCTGGCTTACCAGTTAAGCCGAGGTGAAGAAATTGGCCATTAGGGCTGATTTCTTCACCTCGGCTTAACCGGTAAGCCAGGCTTACCCATATAGTTAAACATGGTTTAACGCTTAAGCCAGGGTGAAGAAATCAGCCCTTAAAGGATTTCCCCGAAGAATTTCTTGAGGAATTCTCAGCCGGATTTCTAGAGCACTTCCCGAAGAAATGCGTAAAGAAAATCCCTGGGGAACTCAGAGGGACTCGTGAGGAATTCCCTGAGGTACTCCAAAGGAAATTCCCAGATGAATTCCCACATAAATTCCTGAGAGAAGTTCTAGAGAAATTCTCAATGGAACTCCTAGAAGAATTCCCAAGAAATTCCCGGAAGAATTCGTAGAGGAATTTCCGGATGAATTCAGATATTTCTAGAAAAATTCTTGGGAGAACCCCTAAAGGAACGTTTGGGAAAACTCCTGGATGTATTCCCGGAACTTTAGAGGAATTTCCGGAAGAACTTCTAAAGGAACTTTCGGGAGAATCCGTAAAGGAATTCTCGGAGGAAACTCCTCCCAAGTAACCAAAAGTTCCGCTTCCCATGACAAAATGCACTTTCAAGTTCCGTGAAGTTCAGATAAAGTTCCAAACGGAACTTTCTGGCTGCTTAAGAGGCTAACGATGAGCCTTGCTGGAACTTCGGTCACAAGTTCCGGCAAGGCTAATTGTTAGCCTCTTAAGCAGCCAGAAAGTTCCATTCGGAACTTTATCTGAACTTCGCGGAACTTTAAAGCTGCTTAAGATGCTATGTCGGAACTTTGTCGGAACTTTGTCGGAAGAAGTTCAGTTCAGTAGCATTGTGTTTCAATGAAGATTAAATTGATTACTTTTACAGAAAACAACTGTTTAAGCGTACACGAATAAAAGACAAATATGAATTTATAAAATCAATGAATACTAGGCTTGAGCAAAAAAATTCCCGCCCATCGGATTCGAACCGACAGTTGCTGCGTGAGAGCCCTACGCTCTACCACAGTACTACAGCTGCGACTGAGTGGATAGCAGGTAAAGTCTGACTTGAATCGATTTTCTGTCGACAGCTAGTTTTGCACATTTGTACAGTAGTGAAGTTAGCTTGACTTTGTCAAGTGTCTTCAGCAGCGCAGCGGTAAGTCGGCAGGCTATCATGCAGGAGAATCCAGTTCAAATCTACATAGCAGCGACATACGTGAAATTATAATTATCAGTAGCAATTTCCAGACGTGAATCACACCCCCACCAACAGGGTGTGATTCTGAAAAACACATTTTTGTTTCTGCATGAATTTTGACAAAGTTCTGTCAGAAGCTGCTTAGAAGGCTATCCAGCGTGCTTATGTGAACTTTCAAGTTCCAAAATTACTTAAACATGAAGCTGCTTAGAAGGCTAATGAGCGACCTCGAACAAGCTGCTTAGCTTATAAAGTACCCTTTTATCTGAATTTTTGGCTACTTAGGCTGGCATACCCAGTGCCACTTCTAGAAAAAAAAATAATTATAGAGCAACTCGTAGTGGATTGCCTGGGGAACTAATTCCCGGTGAAACTCGTAAAGGTGTTCCCGGAAACATACGAATTTTCAGAAGTGTTAGTTGAATTCCCGGAAAAACTTCTAGAGGAATTCCCGGAAAAACTTTTGAAGAAAGTCACGGTGAAACTCTTAGTGTAATTCCCGGAAAAATTCGGTAAGGAATCCCCGCCCAAGTAACACAACTTGTTACAATACTGTATACAATACATGATTCATACAAAGGTCCATGTTTTGTTCTGAATATGGAAAACTTATTTTCGTACACTTATATCACCGAAAAAGCGCAAAAAATGGCGGCTTATAAAACATCTTTGATGTTACCAAAGATGTTTTTCAATACATTCTTATAATATAAAATAAAGTATCGAATATGTTCTCAGCAACATCGTAAGAACTTACTTTTTGCTAGCAGAAAAAATATTCTTTGTCAATCACACACTGCGGAAATAAATGTGACATGTGATATTTGGTAATGGCTCAAAATAATTGTCAAGCCTTACATTTCATTTGTAATTTGCCATTACGATGTTTGGTCACTATGACTTAAATACATGGGCCACTCAAAATTTATGGTGAAATAAACACATTCACTCTTCATGAATTAATTCGCCTCCCATCGGATTGAAAACAAAAAGGGAGGTTTTTGTCATATCTATGGTTTTGGTGAGCTTTTCGAGTAAATTTTCAGATATGCAACATGGTGGATTCTTGAAACAGTACCGTCAAAAAGTTTTGGAATGCTATTTTCAATTATAACGTATTAATAATGTGATTTTACACTGTAGAATTTGTATTCGTTATCATTAAGGCAACTATATTATAACATTGAAGGTTAAAATTTTCCCAGATAAATAATTATTCGGAGAAAAACTTGTAGATGAACAAATTGCTATACATTCATAAGCGCTGTTTGCAGTTCAGAAGGAATTTCTCTGCCTATCTTGATGCATGGGAAATTTCTTGCCTAAATCGCCCAAGAAACCGTTTTTCTTCGATCGCAGTACGTAGTTGCGAAGAAATGACAATTCAAATGGCAACCACAGTAGACAATTTCTGCCAGGAATCGGTCAAGAAGTTTCTTTCGATTTCTTTTGAACTCGAAACTAGGCTATAAAAGCGTTAGTTGTCAAATCTTTCAGCAGGCACTGTAATTTATCTGGCCTGATAAGAAAGTATTCAAAATATTTTGTAAAAACGTTCAAATTACAATTTTTGTACATCTCAATAACATGTTTGTCGAGTACTACTTGAATCGATTGAAATACATTGAAAAAACATCTTGGCAACGTACTTGCAACATCCATTTTCAAATAGCATACAACGAAGTGATTTTTGGTTTTTGATACCTATTTTGAACATCAGTGCAACAATAACAAAGTTAAAGTGTAGCTCGTGAGATCGATCTGAATAAATTCGTGTCTAATTTTGCGGTATCAAAAATTGTGTTCTAATTTAGTTTTAGTCGCCACGTAAGTACTCAAAGTGTCCGCACAAAATAAAATATGAGTTTCGGGTGCTATTATAATTATGTTTCGGTTTAGTGCATAAGATGTTTCATAAATTTAAGTGAGTGAGGGGAGACAGAGACCTGATAAACTAATACACAACCGTATTGAAAACGTAAAAATAACGTAATAGTAACATATTTGAGCCTAAAGTTTATAACTATGTGCTGATGATGTTTTACACATCATCTTGAATTGAACGAAGACAATGATACACAAATCAAGTTTAATCAACGTTATATTTACGTAGCTGTAACGTGTGGTGGGGCTGATAAGATTTTTCAGTGACTTGTTAATGCCAAACATAGTTTAAACCTGATTTCAACATAAGATGTGTACAGATACGATTAAAATGCTATATTAAAACATCTTTTTCAGATTTCATTTTCAAAGATGTTTTCTGTGTTACTTGGGCGAAGTAACTCGTAGAGCAATTCCCGGAGGAATTCCTGGAGGATATCCCAGAGAAATTCCAACAGGAACTTCGGAGAATGTTCCTTCGGAATGTTCGGAGAAACTTCTGGAAGAATTTCCGGAAGAACTCTTAAAGAAACTCCTGGAAGAACTCCCGGACGAACTCCTAGAGCATGGTTTCTCAACCTTCGTTTCGCGACCCCTCAATTGCCTGCAAGCACGCTGCGAATGTTCCAAGAAAAGCGGGGAGAGAACAGCCTGGGGGGTCGCGAGAGCTGTCCTAGAGGAATTACCGGAGAAACACCTAGAGGAATTATCCGAGGAAACTTTTGGTATTTCCAGTGTGATGTCTATGAACTCTTAAAGAAATTCCCGTAGAAATTCGTTGAGAAATTCCTGGATGAACTCGTGGAGGAATTCCCGGAGGTGCTCCTAGAGAAATTTACGGACGAACTCCTAAAGGAATTCTCAGGAAGAACTTCTAGAGGAATTCCCAAAGGATCTCCTAAAATTATACCCGGAGTATCTCTTACAGGAATTTCTCGAGGAAGTACTACAAAAAGTCCCAGTGAAACTTCTGTGGCAATGCCCGGAGAAACTCCTAGAGGATGTTTCGGAGGAAACTCTCGGAATTCCCGAAGGACCTTCTAGAGTTCCCGGAGGAACTCCTAGCGAAATTCTTGGCAAAACTGCTAGAAGAATCCTGAAAAGAGTTGCTGGAGAAATTTCATCTCTTCTGGAGATAAACACGACAAAACCATTTTTTTTTTTAATCTGGCTGCAGTTATCCTTTCGTTAATATGTAGTTCCCACTTCATGAGCGCAGCGTGGGCGTGAGTGTTGAGCAGGCAACCAAATTCACAAAGATAAGGAGTGTGTTCACCTTGTAGGCCAGAGTATAACAGAATTTCCCGATGCCAATCTGTGTTCCCAAAAACTTCGGCCAACGAACTTCGCTCAGTCTTAGGATCTCACCCAAGTCACCAAAAGTTCCGCTTTCCATGACAAAATGCACTTTCAAGTTCCGCGATGTTCAGATAAAGTTCCAAATGGAACTTTATGGCTGCTTAAGAGGCTAACGGTGAGCCTTGCTGGAACTTCGGTTACAAGTTCCGGCAAGGCTCATTGTTAGCCTCTTAAGCAGCCAAAAAGTTCCATTCCGAACTTTATCTGAACTTCGCGGAACTTTAAAGCTGCTTAAGATGCTACTCGGAACTTTGTCGGAACTTTCAAGTTCATAGAAGTTCAGTTCAGTAGCATTGTGTTTCAATGAAGATTAAATTTATTTATTTTACAGAAAACAACTGTTTAAGCATACACACTAAGTTTTTTTCGCCGAATCTCGGCAATCGGATTGCCGAGATTGGCACCGCCGAGTGCTCGGCAATCACCTCAGCAAAAATGAGATTTGCCGAGACCTCGGCAATCACAGAAATGACAGCTAACGATATTTTGCCGAGATTCTCAGCAAAAATATTTGCTGAACGCTCAGCAAAATAATTTTCCAGCGAAAATGAATTTGCTGAATCTCGGCAATTTGTTTTATTTTGGTTTTAGGATGAGAAAAAACATTTGAAATAAAATCAAGAACTTTGCGCACGCATGGTAACACAATAAAGAAGTCATAACTCGTAACTTGTATATTGTTTGTTTTTACAGTTAATTAATAAAAATATTTAGTTTGTTGCCGGCGGTGTTCTTTTCTTTTTTCACTTCAAGACCACCCAAAACAAAAGCTCCTGTAACGGGAACAGCATCAAATTAGCTCCTCGGGAAACAGCATCAAATTAGCGTGGTTGCTAGAAAATGGAATGGAATGCGTTATAAGCTGTTATAAGCAATCATTTACTTACAGAAGTATTATATTTTTGCATACAATAGTTATTTACCTTTGAGAAAACACTTCCAGCACCTTCAGCAAAATGTAAGATTGATTTGTTTTGCTTTTTCACTGAGGCATGGCGGCTGCAAAAGTGACAGTTGTATTGCCGAAATTCGGCAATGGATGACATAATTGCTGATATCTCGGTAATCTGATTAACTGATTTCGGTAAAATCTTTGAATACCGATGGGTTCAGCAAAAAATGCTGTCAGTTTTCGAAGCTTCCAATCAATTTGCTGATGTTTCGGCAAACTCTTTCGAACAATCTCGGCAAAAACGATTTGTTTGCTGATAAATCAGCAAAAAAAATCCCGCCCATCGGATTCGAACCGATAGTCGCTGCGTGAGAGCCCTACGCTCCTCCTCCTCTTCTTGGCATAACGTCCTCACTGGGACAAAGCCTGCTCTCAGCTTAGTGTTCTATGAGGACTTCCACAGTTTTTAACTGAGAGCTTCCTCTGCCAATGACCATTTTGCATGTGTATATCGTGTGGCAGGCACGAAGATACTCTATGCCCAAGGAAGTCAAGAAAATTTCCTTTACGAAAAGATCCTGGACCGACCGGGAATCGAACCCGTCACCCTCAGCATGGTCATGCTGAATACCCGTGCGTTTACCGCCTCGGCTATAGAGCCCTACGCTCTACCACAGTACTACAGTTGCGATTGAGTGAACAGCAGGTAAAGTCTGACTTGAATCAATTTTCTGCCGGCAGCTAGTTTTGCACATTTGTACAGTAGTGAAGTTAGCTTGACTTTGTCAAGTGTCTTCAGCAGCGCAGCGGTAAGTCGGCAGGCTATCACGCAGAAGGATCCAGTTCAAATCTACATTACAGCGACATGTGTGAAAATATAATTATCAGAAGCAATTTCCAGACATGAATCACAAACCCACCAACAGAGTTGTGATTTTGAAAAACACATTTTTGTTTCTGCATGAATTTTGTCAAATTTCTTTCAGAAGCTGCTTAGAAGGCTATCCAGCGTGCTTATGTGAACTTTCAAGTTCCAAAATTACTGAAGCTGCTTAGAAGGCTAACGAGCAACCTCGAACAAAAGTACCCTTTTATCTGAACTTTTGGTTACTTGGGCAAGCTTCAAACGGCATGTCTCATTGGTTAGTTGTGCCAGCTCACCCTGCTGGGCTAGGGTTATTACATTTTCTATGTTCCGATTCTTATCCGTTGTTTCACGCTAACAGTCGTTCTCGTTGAATAAGTTCGTAATCTTTCATTTTCGATTTCTGTAACGGAGATCAGTAGGTTGTTGGCCTAAGGTCCCCTATCCACCGTGGCGAGCTGCCACCTCAGATATAGCTTCCGGTGGAGGAGCATTTCATACTCAGCCGGTTGATGCCAGAATAGTCACTGTCTGAGCCGCACATCCTTGGTGAACAGGCGCTCGGGACGTACCCCCTCAATCTAGCTGAAGTCAGAAGGACAACAGTGTCCAGGCTGCACTACCAGCTATGTAAGCATACACCTCTTAGCTGGCTGTCTATTTCATCGATTGACCTTCGTAGTAGCATGAAATAGGAACTTGTTAGGACCATAGCTATATTGGACGCTCTTCTTGTCGACTAACCGTATTGCAGCCCGGGTGGTGTACCTAGCACATTTATTTAGTTAACACATTTATTTAGTTAACATCAAATTCATGATAATACTGAATCAACAATTTGCCGCCATAATAGGGTAATTCATGTATTTTGGACAGGCTGAGGACAACGTTAGAAAAATCGTCCACTAGCTTCCATAGAATGGAATTAATTATTATTCAAAGTTACTATTACGCTTATAATATGATTGTGCTTTGCGTTCCTGGTGATAAAAAGCTTAACGAACGCATTTTAAGCTGAGAAAATCACAATTTCCACTCGCCTGTTAGAATTGCATTTTGGACACCGAATATATGTTTTGGACACCCTCAGGTATATATAATTTGGACCAGGCAATTATCTCCATGTTTAGCCATGAAAACTGCTTAATCATGAAAGTAGCATAAATTAACAAATATTTTCTTGTAAATAATCAAATTTCTCCGCTTAACAGGCTTCTGTTTTTGATAACTATTACAGATTTTGTTAAAATCGAAGAAATATCGCCAGAACCACATAATACGCCTCCAAGTATGCAATCGCACAGCATCCTCTTGTAGTTCGTCAGATGACCAATATATATTTACAGTAGAAAACTTGTGATGTATTTTGGACACCACCTATTTTAGGCGTTCTAGATGAATGTTAAGAGGTTAGCTGCCCAATGCTTCTGTATTGAACAGTTTTCATTGCAATAAGGCTTTTAAATTTCTTACAATTATCAATTCAACGATTTTGAGGTGAATATTGTATGTGACTATGAAGTGTATGGCGTCTTGCATACCTGTGCATTTGAGGGGTTTTAGTGAAACAATTAACATTTTCGATAAGTTTGAAGTAAATTTTTAATTGTTAAGCGTATTTTCAACGTAACTCATCAGAATAGGGTCTGTTTGATCCAATAATCGATATTCAGAAGTATCTACTTTTATTAGCTCTCCAGAACAAGACATACATTGCAGTGCATGTTAAAATTATATACATGTCCAAATTATATTTTTTACCCTACTCGATTTGCAGCTGCAGCTCTCCATCCTCGGTCACGCCCAACACTCGCCAGATCACGCTCCACCTGGTCCGCCCATCGTGCTCTCTGCGCTCCACGCCTTCTTGTACCAACCGGATGGTTAGCAAACACCAATTTTGCAGGGTTGTTGTCCGGCATTCTTGCAACATGCCTTGCCCACCGTATCCTTCCGGCTTTGGCCACTTTCTAGATGCTGGGTTCACCGTAAAGTGCAGCGAGCTCGTGGTTCATCCTTCTCCGCTACACACCGTTCTCCTGCACGCCGCCGAAGATCGTCCTTAGCACCCATCGCTCGAAAACTCCTCGAGCATCGTCCATGTCCTGTGTAGAGAACCACCGGTCTTATTAACGCCTTGTACATGGTACATTTGGTGCGGGGGTGAATCTTTTTTGACCGCAGTTTCTTCCCCAAGTAACCACGGCGCTGAAGCCTTATTGCATGCAGATATACGGTGTATTTAGAGCAATCATTACTTTACATGAACACTTAAGGTTGATTTAAAGTGGAATTGGCAATTATGCGACTGTTCTAAGATTGTACCAGAATTTGATTCTATAATTGGCCATTTCCACTTTAAATCAACCTTAAGTGTTCATGTAAAGTAATGATTGCTCTAAATACACCGTATATCTGCATGCAATAAGGCTTCAGCGCCGTGGTTACTTGGATCTGCAGCCCATAGTAGGCACGACTTCCACTGATGATGCGCCTTCGTATTTCACGGCTCACGTTATTGTCAGCCGTTAGCAAGGAACCGAGGTAGACGAATTCTTCTACCACCTCGAAAGTATCCCCGTCTATCGTAACATTGCTGCCAAGGCTTGTCCTGTCTCGCTCAGTCCCACCTACCAGCATGTATTTTGACTTAGCCGCATTCACCACCAGTCCGACCTTTGCTGCTTCACGTTTAAGGCGGGTGTACAGTTTTGCCACCGTTCCAAATGTTCTAGCAATAATATCCATGTCATCCGCAAAACAGACAAATTGGCCGGATTTCGTGAAGATTGTACCCCGGCTGTTGAGCCCGGATCGTCGCATAACACCTTACAGGCAGAGATGGAAACACTCTCATCGTGAATCAACTCGCGAGTGTAAAACCAACAAACGGTTTACTCACGGTGCCGAGAGTAAGCCGTGTGTGAGTTTATTCGCACGCGCTTGCTTCACGAGTATGAAGCAAAACAAAACAAAAACACTCATGAATTTTTATTCGCGAAGAACAAGTGGAGATGCGGGAATTGCATTTTAGTGCGGTTTTAATAGCAAATCAGTAAATTCCTTTTTTCACAAAATTGAAAAATGTTCAGAGCTGCTTCGCGAATCAATCACGAGTGCGACCAACTTCGTTAGCTCGCGAGTGAAGGAAGTGTGAATATATTCTGGCCTCGGTTGTTCACGAGTAGGATAGCTTTGCGTTTGTGTCTGCTCAGCTGCATTCCTCACTGTTTTCCATGACTGCTTACAGGGCAATGTTGAATAGTAGCCAGGAAGTCCATCTTGTCGTAGTCCCCATCGAGATTCGAATGAACTGGATAGTTCACCCGAAATCCTTACGCTGTTCTGCACACCGTCCATCGTTGCTCTTATCAATCTGGTAAGCTTTCCGGGAAAGCTGTTCTCGTCCATAATTTTCCATAGCTCTGTGCGGTCGATACTGTCGTATGCCGCATTGAAGTCGATGAACAGGTGGTGCGTTGGGACCTGGTATTCACGGCATTTCTGGAGGATTTGCCGTACGGTAAAGATCTGGTCCGTTGTCGACCGACCGTTGATGAAACCAGCTTGGTAACTTCCCACGAACTCATTTACTTGAGGTGAAAGACGACGGAAGATGATCTGGGATAGCACTTTGTAGGCGGCATTCAAAATGGTGATCGCTCAAAAGCTTTCACACATTAACTTGTCGCCTTTCTTGTGGATGGGACAGATTATCCCTCCGTCCACTCCTCCGGTAGCTGTTCGGTTTCTTGACTAATAACTGGTGCAGAAAGGTGGCAAACTTTTCGGGCCCATCTTGATGAGGTCTGCTGCGATACCGTCCTTACCAGTCGCTTTGTTGTTTTTGAGCTGGTGGATGGCATCCTTAACTTCCCTCAGCGTGGGAGTTGGTTCGTTCCCGTCCTCTGCTGCACCAACATAGTCATTTCCTCCGCTGCCTTGGTCCTCCGTGCCTACATTCTCTTCGCCATTCAGGTGCTCGTCGAAGTGCTGCTTCCACCTTTCGATCACCTCACGTTTGTCCGTTAGGAGGCTCCCGTCCTTATCCCAGCAGATTTCGGCTTGCGGCACCTAGCCTTTGCGGGATGCGTTGAGCTTCTGGTAGAACTTACGTGTTTCTTGAGAACGGCACAGCAGTTCCATTTCCTCGCACTCCGCTTCTTCCAGGCGGCGCTTTTTCTCCTGGAAGAGACGGGTTTGCTGCTTCCGCTTCTGTCTGTATCGCTCCACATTCTGTCGGGTTCCATGCTGCAGCATTACTGCCCGCGCTGCATCCTTCTCCTCCAGAACCGCTCTGCACTCCTCGTCGAATCAATCGTTTCGTCGACTCCGTTCTACGTACCCGATAGTGCTCTCGGCTGCGTTGTTGAAGGCTGCATTGACTGCACAGTGTTTTTAGTGAATAGGCAAAGATTTGAGTCCCACACAGTGCTAAAAATACACTGGCATGAGTGCATGACACAGCACAACAGGTCAGACTTTTGAAGATTTTTAACTCCTAGAGATGCAGGATAAAGCCGGTATGGGCTTATTAAATACCATGTTTTCTAAACTTTTGATCGGGATATAATGAATATCCATTTTAGGTGCGTTTTGGAGCATTCTTCCCTACTCTATGCCCGAAGTAATCTAGATGTTGTTTTGTGACCGTTGGAAAATGTCGATCTCTACTCTTTTTCTTTCTCTCTCAACAACAAGTAGCCCGTAAAGCGTCCCCAAAGTAACAATTGCATGCCATCCGATGAGTTTCGAGAGAGTGCCAAGCACGTGTTTCCAGAATCTCTTACTAGACACTCTTAGTATCTGATAGCGCTCAGAAAGTTCCAACCGGCATTAATGTGTTCACTCCATCCACCACACCACCAACATCCAGAGTGACATCAATGAATGGTGCCTACTGCTGATGGTACGTATATTCGGCGTCGCCTGGTTTAGTTTTCCCACATCAGTGCTGACCGAGTCGCCGTCACAACGCTGCCAGACAACCAAGTTAGTCGGTCATCGGCGATTGATCAGACTAGACTTGAACTTCCAGTGTCCGCAAATTGGGGTACTTTTGTCGCGAATCGTACAAACAATCACGCGCATTGTATTGCGGTAACTACATGTCTACATACGTAGGCACACAAGATGCTATCGGTATTTATCCGCTTGTATGATTAATCGAGAGTGTGAGTCCGTTGCGGTGACTAATAGTAGCAGGTAGTGATGAGAAAAATCAAAAAGTTTGCTTGATTTCAATGGTTTTGGATAAATTGGTGTTTTATTTGTCATGGTTAAAGAAGAATTTTAAGAAAATTGATTAGTATACATCTTCTTGTGTGGTACATGCAGTGAAATCAAAGGATTTATTATAAAACGCCGAAGAAACTGACGGCAGAAAGTGACCTCATCATAAGCGCTGATTGAACATGTAAGTTATTTTACAATTATTCCTATGTTCGCTTGGTTCGAAGAAGTACATAATTTATTGACAGCATAAGTTATGTTGACGAATTCTTGTGAAGGATCATTCATGAAAAGTTTCTGAACCAAGCGGGAATTAAACCCATAACCATGGTTTTACTGAATACCCGTGCATTTTCAACATTGGCAATCTATCTCATCAATAACGGTTGTTTCCACTGTTATTCATTCTATCGTTTGTTACGCTTAGGCCATAATGAGTAAATTGAAATTAATCTATCCGGACTGATAAAAAAACAGTGTTTGTTTTAATAGGGGGATTAGGGGCATAATGGACACCCGGGGCGAAATGGACACCCCTGTTTTTGCCGAAACCGTTGACTTTTATGTAAAACTTTCAATGCATAAGTGTAAAGGAACAAGTCATCATTCTATTTATCAAAAGTACCATTTATATTCCTTTAAAATAACCAAAATATCATTGAAATTGAAGTATGTTTTTCATATGGTGGATTTCTTATAATTTCGAAGCAGCAGCAAATAAGGTATTTCGAGTGATTGAGTGTGTCCACCATACAAACTAGTGAATTTTTAGCTTATCTACATGTATTCGCTGATTTAGCAATGGATGCAGTGTTACATTTTTGATCAGAATTCACTCAAAATAGCAATTTCAATGTTGTTGCTATTCGGGGCAAAATGAACACTGGCAATTATGAATGGATGTACGCGCGTTGCATACTGTTAGGCGTTTTAGAGAGTTTGAAAAAAATCAATCCGATTGTTTTAGCCTAAAATTTATTTAATTAACTTTGAAGTTATGTAAACTCGTCTAAGATGGAATATTATATCTGTGGTATTGATCTCCGTTGGCAAATTATTGAACTGGTCGATATTATCAAAGATACAGCATAAAATATGCAGGGGTGTCCATTATGCCCCGATGGGTGTCCATTTCGCCCCGTACCTTTCCTGCCAGCCCCAAAAACCACACGGTTTTCAATTCATTATTTCTTCACAATAATGACATTCTACCAGCTGTGAATGATTTAAATACGTAGGAAACATTTTAAAGTTGTAAGCCAACTGATAATATGTTAAGTTTTTGTCGGTTATACAGGTCTAACATGCTCATATGCTTAGGGTGTCCATTATGCCCCTAATACCCCTATGCATTAATAACCGGAGCAACATTGTGAAACATTTGTGGATATGACGTGGAAAAAAATGCCGTTCACCATTCCGTACCGCAATGCCTCATCCTCAATTTGTATTTAGTACCGCCCCGATTGGTCAACATACTTTTTTTTCAGTCTTCTTATCAGCGTATTGACAGAGGGATAGTGCTTTCTGTACGTCTGATAACTGGGATCTCGACTGTATGTACCAAGTATAGGTAGATATCCAATTCAGCCGCCCGCACCTGTGTTTGAACAGCGATAATTTAGTGACGCTGTTGGTTTTGACTGGTCATAGCTAAATCAAAGCTGAGCTGTTCCCTGACGGTTATTGCTTTATTTAGTGTTGCATGTGTGATACTTTTGCTTATTTAGAAAAAATCACCTTTTTTTCGCTTAGGGTGGTGGTTTAGTGGCTACCACTTGAATCGAATCACAAGTACAGATGGTCCTAGGTACAATTCCTACCCTTTTACTTTGTATACTTTGTATACATATACTTTCTCCTTAGGGGGCATCGATTTGGTATGTAAAGAAAAATTTTGGAATCTTAGACCCCACTCCCCCCTTCGTCCGGTTTTTATTTGTATATCTAATACATACCTAATACTTCTGCTTAGGTCCTAGGTCTACCTTTGCTGCGATGCTCTACCGGATTCCAATCCAGCACTTTCTTGCAGATTTCGTCACCACTCTTTCGTAATGTGTGGCCGACCCACCTCCATTTACGTTCTGTTTCCTTATTTCCTGATTCCATTCAGTTTCTGATGACATCGTCGAGCGTGGGAATAGGTTCGTTCCTATCCCCTGCTGCATCTACGGGATAACCTCCGCTGGCAGCCTTGACACGGGGCATACCTACATTCGCTGCGCCATTTAGGAACTCTTCTAAAAGCTGCTTCCTAGCTTGCACTTTCCGATCTTCTTATCGTTGAGTTTCTGGTAAAATTTCCGTGTTTCTTCAGCACGGTAAAGCAGTTCCATTTTCTCGCACTCCGTTTCTTCTGAGCGGCTATTGTCCTCCCAAAAGAGGCGAGTCCGCTGTTCCGCTTGCATCGTTCCACGTTCTGCCGAGTTCCATTCTGCAGCAACATCCCCAGCGCTGCGTTTTTCTCCTCTATAAATGCTCTCTTTATTCTTCCATTTGTTCTGTCGACTCTGTTCCACGTAACCGATGGTATTCTCGGCTACCTACATACGTTTAATTTGATTTGCAATTTTGTTTTCTGACGTCCATCTGTAACGATGAGGGTGGCTGTAGCTTTCTGCTGAGTTGATGTTTCGAATCGGTAGCCTGAGTTACTTCTCCTGGCTTACTAGAGCGTTCATGCCCCCAGGTAGGGTAAACAGGTATAATATGCCCCCCCCCCCCCCTAAGCAGAAATGGCAATAGATCTAAAACTGGCGCTTTATTCCATTTATTGTCCACTGTTGTTCCTAAAGTCAGTGAAGTGTTGTTCGATGTTCCTAAAGTCAGTGAAGTGTTGCATGCAAACTATGCCTTTGGAGGGGCGGCTATGGAAGCTTTGAAACGTTTTTCGAAAACGTTCAGAAATTTGCCGTATCAAAACAAACGGGGCAATACGCCCCACCAAAAGAAAAACGTCCAGCCCCGTGATAAAACTGTCCCAGGGAATAATTCCACTACATGCTTATCCTAGGAGGATCTTTTAACGAGTGTTTAACTGCATAAAAGTTGCAAAATAACACAAGCGAACAGAGCTAGCTTCGTTTACAATGGAGTCAGTTTACAAGAGGTAAAATATTACGCCAAAAGCCTCGATTTCAGACTTTTAGATATTTTTGTTGCTTTTCTGTAACAATTAACTAATGGATCAGCTTGATGGCAATTATTCTTCAATATTCAAGATTTCTAATCGATCACGCATGCGAAAAGCGCTTGAATCGCTATAAAATGAAGGGGGGCGTTTTGCCCCGGTGGGGCGCATTATACCCTTTTACCCTAACAGTTTTAATTTTATCGAAGTTTTCTAGCGATTCAAAACCCTTAACATAAAACCATTGTTGCCGTCTTGAAAGTCATGTTGAGTTCTTCTCTCTCTCTCTCTTCTTGGCGTAACGTCCTCATTGGGACAAAGCCTGCTTCTCAGCTTAGTGTTCTATGAGCACTTCCACAGTTATTAACTGAGAGCTTCCTCTGCCAATGACCATTTTGCATGCGTATATCGTGTGGCAGGCACGAAGATACTCTATGCCCAAGGAAGTCAAGGAAATTTCCTTTACGAAAAGATCCTGGACCGACCGGGAATCGAACCCGTCACCCTCAGCATGGTCATGCTGAATACCCGTGCGTTTACCGCCTCGGCTATATGGGCCCTATGTTGAGTTCTTATATGCCTCCAAAAGCCCACGTCCTGGCTAGTTGACCCAGCCTTATTACGATCTACAGGACTACAGTATGCAAACCGGCTTAGGATTCCGGGTTGTATCATAGTTTTATCATATTCCCGATACAACTTTCTAAATAAAACCATATTCTGACTTGTCAAACATTTGTTTTGTTTATTTCTCACTAATGTTCGATCGCCAGAATAAATTATGCTTGGTTTTTTATACAGCCATCAATTGAAAAGATGTCGATCTGGAATTCCAGGGCTGTTACACGTGGCGCGGATTTTGCGTTTTTTGCGGTTTTTGCGTTTCGCGCGGATTTCGCGCTTTTTTGCTAATTTCGGCGCGGATTTTGCGGAAATCGTTTTCAAATGCACTTACATTAAGTATTTGGACATGATGCTCAACACAATCAGTAAAAAGTAATGAACATTTTCAAATGGTTATGGGTCTGGGTTTTCTTGGTGATACCGAAAGCTGTTTTTTATGGAAATTGTAAAAAGACGCCTACCGGAAATTTTGGAGAAACATTTGGTTAAATTTTGTAGTCACATTTGATAGAATCTCATAAAAAAATCATTGGTTTTGTAGACTGTATGTGTCGTGAGAAATCAATCTGATTGGTTTTCTGACACAGTATGTCATTAAAATTCAGATATTCCTGAAAAAAAAATACAGGTAAGACGTCCTGAAGACTTTTATGATTGCATTCTTAGAAAATTCCACGTATAAAAGCATGGAAAAACTCTAGTAATTTTTTTTTACATGCAGGACTTTTTTCATTCATTATGGATGAATTTAACGGAGTTCACGGAATTCTTGAATCAGTTATTTGTGGAATTTATGTAGAATCGATTTTTTTGCTAAAATTCTGGTAGAATTATCAAAAAATACGTAAATTTCTGTTGTAAAATTTCTCTTTGATTTCCAGTCGGAACATTCGTTTTGAGGAGAGTTTCGGGAACGATTATTAAAGGGTTCCCTAGTAACCATTAGCACTATATTTCGCCATTTTTGGCTCACAGGGCTGTTAAGCGGCCAATATAGCGCATGTCAGCTCCTTAATAGCATTATATTCGCCTCCAGAATTTCTTGGCAGAATTTTTTGAGGATTTTTTTTGCAGAATACTTGTAGAATCCTAACTTGTTAAAATCTTCACTGAATTTCCAGACAGTTTTTTTAAGTGCTTCCTTTTTATAAATATATTTCTTAGAAGTAAAGTTTGTTGGTGATATTATCAATGAATTCCACTAGTATTACTCTATTTGTTTCTTTATAACATATGTTTTGTAGAAAATAATCCATTAAATTCTTAAGAAGTTTCTGATAAATTTCTTTCGATTCTCTCGAACGATCTTTTGGTATTTACTAGATTTTATTCCAGGATTTCTACCATAACGTTGATTATAAATTGTTTCAAAACATTCGCCAAGAATGCTCCCTTTCGGAATCCTAGAGATCAGGAAAACATATTCTCGTTAAATTGCAGATACACTGATTGATAAAAAATCAAAGAACGATCGATTCAAAACTTTTAATTTTGATAAAAAGAACTAGCCTGTTTGCAACATTTATCAATTCTTGTTTGATGTATAAGTTGTCATCTAAGGTCATAGATTAATAATAGTTAAAAATTTATTTTTCATTAGAAATGCTCTTCATCTGGAGTACATCAAAAGTCTGGCTTTTTATGAGCTTCAGTCATCAAAACAATATGTTTTTGTACTGGCGCGGATTTGATGACCTCGTCGCGGATTTCAAATGGCTTGGCGCGGATTTTGCGGTTTCCAAATCGACCCTTCCGTAACAGCCCTGGAATTCAGATTTGTTTTCCTATTCAATACGTGTTTGGAGACATACCACGGGAAAATTGTGGTGAATGTGACTGTGATAATGACAAAAAATAAGTGCGCCACACAAACTGTGCGTTAATTGGAAGTTAAATGCATTTAATTTACTCGGTGGAATTGGGAGCATAATAGTTATTTATGCAACAAGTTGCAAAATGATAATTTTTTCAGCACGAGTCGTACATTTATCCAACGAGGCTTGCCGAGTTGGATAAATACGACAAGTGCTGAAAAAATAGAGTTTTGCAACGAGTTGCATACAACTTTTTTTGTAATTACGAAAAATACACATTCAGTATGAACTTTTCTCGGTACACAAACATGCATCAGAAGGAACCACGTGCGACCATCCATGCTCGGCAGTGCAGTTTTTTTCTTCGATCAGGTAGACTATGATATGGTGTAGCCTGTGAACGAGATCCCGTTGTCAAACAATAGTGTGTGAGGTTCGACAAAAGTCGGAAAAGTAGCTTCAGCAGCTGCCTTTTCACCCGATTTGCAGTTCGGTTAGGAATAAAAATCGTCCAAATTGGGATTCCAGTTGGTCAATTGATGTAATAGCAAGTAGCTGAATCTACGAAAGACACGGAAGTTTGTAAAAAGTGTGTGCTGGCAAAGGTGCCGAAAAGTGCTAGGGTAGGTAATCAAAATTTGAACCAAATTGCGGCTTTCTGAAGCAGTGCAAATTTTAAGTGATTTTTTCTCCCACATGGAAATAATTTACTACGGCAAAATCGTATGTACATGAAAGCCACGGGTATAAGCTTTCTGTTAAATGGTAAAAAGTTTGTATTTGCACCGAATTTCATTGAAATATTTGATTTTCCATCAACAATGATTTTAATCTTAATTTGAACCAATTTTAAGGTGAAACGGGACGCCGTGTTATTTTTCCTATCTTGCCTCTCTTTCTAATAATTTGCCTCGCGATTTTGATGATGGTAATCTCGAGTTCTATTGCACTGAAGATGATGAAAAACAATCAGCATGTGCAGTGCAAGTGAGCATACACAATGATAGGTTTTTGTTGCAAAATATGAAGTAGAATCTGAGATTACCATCTTAGTAGCAACAGAGCAATGGCGGATATTTACCCGACCGTCCCGTCCGCCCTTAATCTTAATTTGAACTACTGGCGGCAGCAGCTCGAGCAACTCACATAACAGCCAATTCCATGCTAAACAATGAAAAATCACATGAATCTGCTAATTCTCATACCTATTTTTCATTAGGCAGTGGAATCTCAACTTAGAATGTTCGAAATTCTTTAGGAATTTGGAAACAAAATTTGGATTTTTTCATCCCCCAAGAGTAAACAAAGCAACTACTAGCGCAATCTACAGGCCAACACTAGAAGCTCACCCCCGTTTACTAGTTCAAATTTAGATTACAAATGGTTCAACTTAAGATAACATTTTCCAAGTAAGAATCACTTAAATTTGATAATTTTATGACAAATACTGCGGAATATTATTCGGTTGGTCGATTCTACGATAAATAAGCTTTCATTTGACGTGTTCACATATTGCGTGTGATACAATGCATGAGCTGTACGAGTGCACCGAAAATGTGCTTTCTCTTGGGGGAAATGGGTGAAATCACAGTGATTTTTCAATTGCCTGTTTCGCATGACAAAAACGCCTTTTTCAATGCTTTTAAAGCCCATGTTATCAGGTTATATTACGGAAACCTGTTTAACATCTTTTTCGGGACAATATTTGCCTGAATAGTACGTCGTTTTAATGAATTTTGAAATGGTTCAAATTAAGATTACAATTTGACTAGTTCAAAGCTTGATTTCTTACCCTAATTTTCAGCACTCTTTAAGAGTGCCGAAAAGTAGTACTTTTCGGCACACTTGCATCAGTAGTGAAAAGTAGGCCATTTCTGCACACTTCAGGCAATTGAAAAGTGAAACTTTTTACAACGTAATTACAAAATAGTAGTTTACGCAACAAGGTGCAGAATGAAGATTTTTACAGCACGAGTTATACACTTATCCAACGAGGCTTGCCGAGTTGGATAAGTACGACGAGTGCTGTAAAAATCGAGTTCTGCACCGAGATGCGTACAACGTTTTTTGCAATTTCATAAATTACCACTTGAGGATAGTTTTTAACAAAACTTTTTCATCAAACTGTACACTGATGTTCATAGTCATGTTTAAGAAAGTCTGATCATAGCATGTTATACTGTGCAGTTGTCACAATTTTCCAAACCTGTGTCCAGAAAGCATCAAGAAGTTGATCAAAACTGAAAACAGTGCTGTAATGGTTCATTACGCAACGCAAATTAGTGCTGTAATGAACCATTACAGCACTGATAATTTGGTGTGGGAAATTTGGCCTTTTCCTGTCAGATTTGCGTGAGGTAAAACAGCCTATTACGATGAGAAATTGCAAAAAATATTTTTTCAGCATAACGGAGTTTCAAAGACATCATGTAATTTTTCTGAAAATAAGCATGACTGAAACGTGCTGAATCGTTAAGTTTGATCTCAAGCTCTACTAGAAATCATAATATTGAGTAACGATTTTTCTGTATTCACATAAATTATCCCGGCTAGACGACATATTTTTCTGATAAACCTCTGTGTTCCTAATGATACATCCAATAGGGCTAACCCTCCTGAGGTGGTCATAACTGAGATCATGATAGAACTAGCGGTTTTATCACAGCATTTTTTGGTCTATGTTGCGACCATGAAATCTTTTGTTGGTTTTATGCATTTCCTCGCAGTTTAGTGTATTTGTTTACAAAAAAAATCTCCGACAACAACCGCAAATAAAAGTTTTATTGAAATGGTATAAACCAATTCATGACTACTTGAAAGTTTTTAACTAGTTAACCACTGCGCTTAACTAGCCAAAGCATACTGAAGGGAAAAGCAAACGGAGAAGCTAGAGCTGTTCTCCGATGCGTTCCTCTCGAGGAATTCTTCTTGGGATTTCTTCTGAGATTCCTTCTGGAATTTCTTCAGGAACTTCACCATGGATTCCTTCAGGATTTGCTACAGGGAGTCCTTCTGCGAATACTTTTTAGAAATCCTTCTGAATTTCCTCAGGAATTTTAGTGACTTTTGAGTACCTCTTTGGGTTTCTTCAGATACTCCTCCTGAAAATCCTTCAGGAATTGCTCTTTGAATTTCTTCAGGGAGTCTTCTAGTAATTCCTCCAGGAATTCCTCAAAGGATTCCACCCAGACATTTCTGCAGGAATTCGTCCATGAATTCCCCCAGTTATTCCTCTAGAGAGCGTAGTAAAACATGAGCAAAGCTCTTCGAAGAAAGAAGCTACTAACTTTTCTCAATATTCCACACATTCAGTTGTTCAGTACATTATATTAGCAGATAATAACCATAAATAAATTGGTTTAAAATTATTGAACTTCATAGAAATGTGGCAAAGAGATCAATTTTTCAATTCCCAAAAACTAAAGATAAACACAAAATTTCTTTAAACATCAGTGTATCGTTTTTAATTGCAAAAAAGTGTTTGCCATGCTGCAGTAGTTTAAGTGATACATATTCTGGCAAAATATAAACCTAATCGGAATAATGGTTGTTGAGATATTAAAGTTACAAATTGGACTCGATTTTCAGAATAAAATTTATTTGTTAAACAGAAATGTTTAAACATATTAAATTTTGAATGTTTTCAATGGATCTAGTCGAAAGTACTAATAATGCAATTTCAAATGCAGAAAACCGCTTCTTGATTGCATTGTTGGCTTGGTTACTGTGCTTCATGGCAGTTACCGGAGATAAAACCGCTTCGTTCTATGAAGGTTCTTCTAAATAATGATGTACTCTATTGCAAATACAACGTAACAATGATGTCGAAAATAAAAATTAACATGTAGTTATTTTCAAATAAGGTATATAATAACATAGGGTCAGACCTCGCTGAAAATAAATAATAATGAGCTTCTCTAGAATCAAAAATTTGCATTTATGGAGCAAAAAGTATGCAATTTTTCATTATGGCCATCATTAAATATTAAATTTGTGATGAAGAATGTACTTTAAAGCATATTTTTCTTCGGTATCATTTAGAATGCGGTTGTCTTCTATACTGGACAAATTTTGAACTAATTCCGTAGTGTTATTGCATCACTGGACTTAAATAAGTATTTTTTATCAATTTCATTGATAACAAGGCAACTCACTATATCAAGCTGTATAATGCTTGGTGCATTATTACTGACTAACTATTACACCCTACCTTTAGAAGAATAGTATTAGATCCCAACACATTGAAAAGTTCATGAAAATTTTAAATTTATGTTTGTGGAAAGTTGTGTAGAATTTTGAGAAATGGGGTTTTATTGAGCTTTAACGAAAACCGCTTCAGTTCCATAACTAAGGACAATACAAATGTTATATTTTTCCTACACTGTAGAATAGCTATGGAAATTTATGCAAAAAACCGATAATGATTTTATTGAAAAATTAAAAAGATATCACACAAATAAGGTGTCCTCTTTATAAAATGAACAGTCCTTATTGATCCATTACGCACAAGAAGACGTGAAGCATAGAGAGCGGGTGGAAAATGGTCTGGCGAGCGTTTGGCGTGGCCGACGTTGCGGTGAAGAGCTGAACAGATCGTACAAACATTGCTGAACAAATTGTAGACTCTATGTTATTACGAAGTGCTACATAATGTAATTATCGGGTAAGTCGGTCGGGAGCAGTACTGAGACTCCCCGAATCAATTGCCTCAGGGTCGGCACGCTCACGTCATGGAATTCGCGGGCAGGGAACTCTCGCACTTAAAATTAGATAACCACAACAGCACTTCACGGACAACTACACCTTATTCGGGTTTTACCTTCTATATTTCCAGGATCCTCGCACTACTTTCTCTCCCTTTATCTCCCACTTTCTTACAACAATCTGACCTTTCACGTTGGGGGCCCCTTTGTCAGCAACACTCCACCACACCTGTCCTCCACAGCGTCCTGGATACTGTGTGCGATGGTGGCACGAAGGTCTTCGTACAGCTGGCGTACGCGCTGGCGGCTCACGGCACTTTACACCGCTATGAGCAACGGCAACGTCCTTCGGGTTTGGGTGGTTTGGGGTGGCACTACACGGGTTCCTGAACCTCCTACGCGTCTTGGTCCTGCCGATATGGTGACGGATCGGCCTTCGGCAAGTTCTGCGCCGCAATTCGCCCAACGTGGCACTTTCACGTCAAAAACGGCGGGGTTCTATTTTGTGGAGGGGCGTTAATAAATGGTTTTTGGCTAGAAGTGGGGGTAGAATTACCTGTAGTCCACTTCGCACACACTCTGTCCACTCTACCAACTTTATCAGTAATAACTTCAACTACTTTCACTTCAACTTCAAACTCTTAACTTTGTATCGTTTTAAAAACCAACTGTCGTAGTCGACGAGCCTTGGGCAAGTGTCTGATCATGGAGTAGTTGACGGCCTCGAGGTTCATGACCTCGTTCCTCGCTCATTGCCCTCTCCAACAGTGCTATTTCTTAATGGCCCCAGTTAGGCCACCCCTCATGGCCGCCCAGTTGGTGGTAACCAGTCTCTCTGGTGGTGGGGTTTTCAACTACAGTGTGTAGTATTTGATGGTTGCTGTTTAGGGTGGTGGAGCCTGACGTTGTTCTTCTTCTAGCCTATCGGGAGCTTTAAGCTGGTTGGAACCTACACTAAACACGAGTATTACCTGCCATTTAACATTTTAACAATTCACCCAACACAAATCACGAAATTCTCGGTAACACTCACGATACACTTACAATAAAGAATAAATAATTGAGAAGTTAACCAAACTCACGCATTGGATCTGGATGTGTGCCATTCATGTGCTAAAGAACAGTTAACGCAGTTGTAAACGACGCAACCAAGGGTACCGTCAAGTACGTGAAACAAATAGTGCGATGGAATTAGGAGTGCACAGATGTTTGGAGTTGTGTGTGTGTCGTGCGGTTAGGGGCGTCAGTAGTCTGTCTGTTTCGTAAGCTTCGGAGTTTGGGTTCTATTCCCACTCCAGTCGATTATACTTTTCGTCAAACGAAAAAAATCTCCACTATGGCACTAGTTGTTTCGCGTGTAGTCTACGTTGTCACACGTTGAAAAAGGCTCGCTTGATGTACACAGCACCAGCGCGATGCTGTTGGTGGTAGCCGGCCGCGCGAGTTATGGCAGGTTCAAATAACTAAAGTGACCGCTATTAAAGGAACAGATACAGGGGATGGCCAAAATGTTTGGGATAGGCGATTTTTTTCTCTCACAAAAAAGTTCAACATGCTATAACTTTTCATAGAGTGTATCAAACAATCTCAAATTTTGACTGTTTATCAACCTATTTTATGTGTGCATGATTGGTAAAAATTTGGGCTCGATTGATTAATCTTTCGCAAAGTTAGAACCGTTCGGGTAAAACACTATTTTTTAGATAACTCATTTTTGAGCTGCCATATCTCGGAAACCAGTGAACCGAATTGAATAAAATTTTGAACGTGCACTAACAATATATGAATGCTTCACAAACTATTAAAACTTAGATATTTTTTGAACGTTGAAAAAAGTTATCATAGATCGACACTTTTTGGATTTTTCTTGAAAAAAATGTATTTTTTTAAGTCAATGTCAATAAATTTTGGTGTTGATGTCCAAAGATTTTCCACTTCTGTTCTCAAGTTACCTTTATTCAGATATATTAGAGCCTATGAGGATTAACCCTTCAGCGCGCGCGCTGTTGTAAAAGTACAACTCTACAAAAAAAACCTCGCTTTTCGTATACAGCGCGAGCGCGATGCAGTTTCGGTTGCTTGATGGCGCGCATCCAGGAAGCACAGAGAACAGACATCCAAGTCCAGTTCCGAAACTGTGTAAGGAATTTAACGGCCATTTGAAATCGGCAACACAAGTGGCAATAGCGTGGCGCTGCAGTCGGTAAATTTCCCATACAAATTTAATTCACCACTTGAAATGTTTCAATTCACCACTGACTATGGCAATACGGTGGTGTTTGGTGGCGTTGTCATCGTGTATTGGTTTGCAACCTTACTCAAGTAAAGATTAAAGTCCTTACACAACTTTTCGAATGAAATTTGTTCTAGCCTGGATGTCTGTTCTCTGTGCTGGAAGGTTAAAGGAAGAACACATTTAGTAATTTTTGTGTGGTATTGTAAATTTGACTTATTTTCCTCTATATGGGTAAAAGTTTCAACCCGGTATAACTTAATCCGCCGTGAGAAAATATTACATTTTATAACGTTGTATTAAGTATAAATATATTGTTGATAAACGTTAAAAAAATCATTAAATTTGGTTCACTGGTTTCCGAGATATGACAGCTCAAAAATGAGTTGTCTAAAAAATAATGTTTTACCCGAACGGTTCTAACTTCGCGAAAAAATATTCAACCGAGCCCAAATTTGCACCAGTCATGCACATATGGCAGGTTGATGAACAGTCAAAATTTGAGATTTTTTGATGCACTCTATGAAAAGTTACAGCATGTTGAATTTTTTGTGGGAGAAAAAAGTTGCCTATCCCAAACCCCGTTGTACATAGTGCCACCGATATCTTGTGTGTTTGACTTGGGTAACTCGGCGCCATAGGTAAAAACCCATATAGGGTATGTGTTCCATCATTAATCTCACGCTCCCATATTCATCCCATTCGAAAACATGCGATTACGGCACCGATTGATTCCGTTCTTTTTGTTTTCATGGGTGCTCACTTCTAACAAAAAATAAAAAAATAAGAAACAAAACAAACAGCGCTTCAATCCTTTGTTTTTCGTAGGATGAAAATGGGAGCCACATGCTTAAGAAGGGAACCAATACCCTACTGTGACTCCTTTGTTTTGATGCGGCAACTGCCAGAAAAGTTGACTTCAATGACCCATTTGCAGCGTGTCTGGCCGATATTAACCATGCATGGGAACCGTAGTCGTTGAGGCATTACCAGCGAACATCGAATAAAAGATTAGGATTAATTACCCACATTTCCTTGTTTCAAGTTTCATCTCGACCAGAACCAAACCGAGACCTATCACGTTTAACAAGGTATGAAAGTTGGGAGGTCTATCGACTGTGGGAATCGACTGAAAAGGCCGAAAACCATACCATACAAGGTATGAAATGTAATAAGAACCAAAGTTTTTTTCCTTTTATTACTAAAATATGCTGTTCCATAACTAGAGTACGGTTTAGTAGATTTTTCACCGTAACGCAACCTAAAAAGGTGATCTACAAACGCTACGGGCTCCGTTAAAGACCGATCATCTTTTAAACCCCCCTACCATTCATCCCTCAGCACGGGTCGCCTGACACCTTGGACTGAGGTTAACTGAGAGCTTCCTTTGCCAATTGACCATTTTGCTTAAGTATATCGTGTGGCAGACACGAAGATATTCTATGCCAAGGAGATTTCCATTAGGAAAACCCAGCTTGGTCATGCTGAATACCCGCACGCATTTAGCGATGTGGCCATATGGTCTTAGCAGAGACAAATTAAGACATTAAATTACATATAAATCATTTAAAAACATGAAACATTTGATCGAGAGTTTAGTGTTTGTTCAACACTCATTGTTTCATTTTTCCTTAAAATTTGAAACAGAAGAAAATGACTGCGATGGTTTCGAAACCGAGCCTCGACTGACATTCGGATCAATAGTTATAAAAAATTCTATTAAACCTACATCATATCACGTGCCACATAACCAGATGGAAGTGATAAAAAATAACTGCGCTCGCTTGGTAAACTGTTGATAAGCATTCTTATCTTCCATTACCAACTATCTATCACAGTACGGCAGCCGGCAGTTGTGTACACCTGGATTCACCCAAACCTGTTAACCATCTATCTAACTATCTATGGTGGGTGGCTACACGCAATGACTCATACAAGATGTGACACCGGGAAGCACTATGTGAAACTTGTATTAGCATCCGTGTCCAAAACAACATTTTTTTTTCCTCAAAAATGTGCTAACTAATATCGTTATACCTATGCCACTGAAGGTCAAATATTTACAAATTTAATGTACAGGGAAAATTATGCAATGAAAATAACATCTTGTGAATGTACTACTTCTCGAAGTCAATAACATACACTACCTGTCAATACATAAGTGACCCGATTTTGTCAGCCCCTTTTCGGATAACATTTTTTGCTCTCCTCAAAAATCTTAACAAATATTCACACTTTTTATCCTTCTATTTTCTGTCTTTCAGCAGCAGTTTGATGATGATTTTAAATGAATTGGTTAAAGTTTAACCGTTAGATAATGAGAGCAAAAAGTTTGACGCAAAATGAGGCTGACAAAATCGGGTCCTTACTGTAATTTTGGATCACTAGAAAAGTACATGATCAAAATATATAAATTTTTGAATTTCAATTGATTGGCACAACTAGTCATTGCCGGGGCCCGTGGTGCCGAGGCTACACGTTCGCTTCATAAGCGGATGGTCATGGGTTCGATCCCAGCCCCCAGAGTGGCTGGCACTTGACCCTCCTCTGAGCTCTCATAGCTCTAACGGACCCGGATAATTGGATATCGGTGAACGGAAACCCATAATGGAAGACCCCGAATCGGACGGGAAAAGGAACAACAGCTACACATCATTTCATCATCGTGCTCATCATTATACAGGGGTAGAAAATGAAAGCAGCGCTAAAAGCAACCAGTTCGATATAGTAGAATAAGAATATAATAGCATACATTTAGGCGATGTACAAAGTGTAAATGCTGCAACCAAGTGCCCTAGTGGACAAAAGAGCTGTAAAATAGATTAAGTGGTTAAGAATAAAAAAAACTAGTCAATGAGGCATGCCGTATGAACCCAAGCAACACATATGGTTACAAAACAGTGACGGCAGCGTATGTAAGGGTTGCACAGAAGTCACTGTGACTTATCAGGTATCAGAAGGCCGGCTCCAGAGGCACATTATCCTCCATTTGGGACATTTGTGCCATCGCCAAAATAATAGCCTATTTCATAATCTACCTGAGGGAAAAGGAAAGAAATAAGGATAGGAATGGGGATAAGGACAGGTTGGGAAATAGGAAAAGTACCCTAGAAGAGAATACTAACACATAAGCGTACCACAATGGGTCGAAACAGCGCCCTGAAAAGGGCACTGTAATAACGCATAAAGCGAAAGAGAGCCTATAGCTCTTTACCACAGCGGGTTAAGAGCAACAGAATATCCTGAATATTCAGGTCTCTGAAGTCAGTTTCACTTAATAAGTGTTTACCGAATACTCGGAAACGAAGTTGCGCAAAAACTGGACAGTTACATATCAAATGATACGAAGTTCCATAATCAGATTCACAGTTATCACAGGCAAATGAATCAGCTTGCTGAATATTCGCCATGTGATAGCTGAGTCGGCAGTGGCCAGTCAATGCTTTGACCAGAATGCTGCAATTCTGCTTTGACAGATTTGTAAGATACTTCGCCACCCTTGGAGATGGCTCAGTACAATACAAATTGGTTTGACGACATAACTCCAAACTATTTCAGTATTGTCTGTGTTGAGTGGCAACCCAGGTATGAATCTGAAGCTTTACCCAACACTTCGATATCGGAATAGCTGGCTCATGAGCTGGCTCAGGGCCAATGAAGTCATGTGATGCTCCAGTGCGAGCTAACTCATCAGTCAATTCATTTCCAGCGATGAAAGAATGGCCAGGTACCCATACAAGGTGAACAGCGTTCGCTGAATTCAGCTCCTCGATTTGAGTTCGACAAGCGATTACTACCTTCGACCTAGAGTTGGCCGAAGCAAGTGCTTTAATAGCAGCCTGGCTATCTGAACAGAAGTATATTACATTGCCCATGACGTGCTGCTGAAGTGCTGATTGCACTCTGCACATAAGAGCAAATATTTCAGCCTGAAAAACGGTGCAGCCTTAGCTCACGAGAATATACACCAGCACCTGCTCGACCTTCGAGAAGGGAGCCATCAGTGTAACATACGATGCCGTCTGAAACACTTCTCTCCAGATAACCAGATGTACACTCTTTCCGGAAAGGGAATTTCGTGGAAAATGTCCTATATGGAAAATTACAAGCAATTGTAAGATCACTTGGAGCAAGGACAATTTTGTCTCAATTCACCAGAAGTGGAAACAACGAGGTGTGTGTTGATGTGCGGTTCTCAGGAGTTTTCTCTAGTAGACCGAGTACCCGTAGACGGTAAGTGCAAGAAAGTGCTTCTTGTTTGAGATGAATGTCAAAGATGAACGTCAAAGAGAGCTTCGAGCGCTGCCGTGGGAGTTGAAGAGAACGCTCCAGACATCGCCATTAGGTACATCCTTTGGAGATGGCCTAACTTTGATTGGACCGTTCTCATTTCACCCTTTTGCCACCACACAAGACATCCATAGGCCAATATTGGCCGAACCACAGTTGTGTAAATCCATTTGATGTACTTGGGTTTTAGACCCCAAGTTGTACCAAATGTTCGCCGGCATTTCCCGAAGGTCATACAAGCTTTTTTGATTCTGAACTCAATGTGAGGTGTCCAGGAAAGCTTGGAATCAAGAATAACTCCAACGTACTTTACCTGTTCTGTTCAGCCACATCGATTTCAGAATCAAAGAGACGCAAAGGTCGAATGCCATCACGGTTTCGCCTTTCCGTGAAAAGAACAATAGATGTTTTACTCGGATTAACCGAAAGGCCGTATTGGCGATACCAACCCTCAACTACCCGAAGAACGTTTTGCATCAGATCGAAAAGGGTGCTGATGCACATACCGACTAACAATGTTAGGTAGTCGTCGGCAAAACCATAAGTAGGAAAACCGCTATTATTGATTTGCTTCAAAAGCGTATCTGCTACGAGATTTCACAAAAGTGGTGATAAGACTCCCCCTTGAGGGCATCCATCCACAAACACTCAATTTCCTAATCGCCGCTTGACGCAATGTCGAAAAGAGATGTCGATTTTTGAGACTTTAATGAATCCAATTGGAAATCATTGGAGATATACCATGACCCCGTGCGGCTTCCAATATGGCATCGAAAGGCACGTTGTCAAAGGCACCCTCGATATCTAAGAAAACACCCAAGCCGGATTGCTTTTGAGCGAATGCTTTTCCGATATCGTTAACATCCTTGTGTAAAAGAGTCACAGTGGACTTACCAGATTGGTAGGCATGTGTAATCAGTTTCGTATCTTTTAATTCCGCCCTAATTGCTTATCCTTTGACAGATACGCGTATTTCGACTACCGCTTGTAATCTTCCTCAGTGTCAGTTATCCAGTGGAAACTGACACTGAGGTAGATTACAAGTGGTAGTCGAAATACGCGTATCTGCCAAAGGATAAGCAATTAGGGCTGAATTAATGACAAACGTCTTGAAATCCCGCTTCAAGGGTGCATCAGAACTTCAGACGCACAAAACTCAAGAAGCAAGCTTCAATCAACAGATTATTATTCTGTTCTTGCTCACTTGCAATTAGCTTGAAATAAGAAGATCAAATGCGCTGGTTTTGTTTACGAAGAGATTTGTGCGCTCAAAATCGTGAGTAGGTGCCAAAGTCGGCCATAGTGGCGACCATTTCGGAATTCTAACAAGTCTGTCCTTAAAAGGTACGAAACTGATTACACTCATTCAAACCCATGAGTTTCCATTATGAAGCAAATACGCAGTCGACTATACCACGAGCTCCGAACTGTAACATGACGTTTCATGTAAATTTACATGATTGGAAGTTTTCTTGTTGAATATACAGTCTGCATTCAAATAAAACCGATACTTTTAATTGGACAAAAACTCTTCAATTATGAGGCATACTGATTGACATGCTCTTTGAACTCGAAAGTTCAAATTTTAAAGGTGGAAACATATGAAACACGTTCTGGGAAGAAAAGCCATAGGGTAATTCGCCAATTGTTGAACGGTTAGTACCGGCATTTTGGCTTTCGTTTGTTTTTCCGTGCATAATTCCACTTTAGTTGAAACATATCCAATGAACGTCTAGATCTACTTATCCCTTATACTGCCCATTGAAATTGTATTCCCTTAAATTCCATTTTCTAAGAGAAAATAGAACATTTGTATGGGAAGTCTGTAACCCAAATGTCGAACGCTTCCTTAAGCTAGCTCATCCTAATGTTGGACGGTTCTCGCCAATTGTTGAACGGTTGAAGCTTTGTTCGTAATTGATGACGTATAACCCGACATCAACCTATCATTCACCTGTTTTTGTTTTGGCCACCAAACCCAACACAGACACGACAGTTACTCCATGTGGGTCCAACAGTGGTCCAACATTTGATAAAAATTGACCCGACTTTGACCCGACATCCGATATTTTTTCACTCTGGTGGATTTTTTTCCGGGTTTTTCGTGTTTTGTGCCCAGCTAGTCCGAGCTAGTGACAATTCATTTGAATGACAAGGAATCGCACATTTGAAGAGAGCTCTAGTGGAATGAAATCGTTTTAAACATGACTAGATGTAAAAATGGCTGAAAACATTTGATTAGAAGCGAAAACGACAGAAGAAAAGTACGCCTTAGAAGCCCCTGAAACTCTCCTGGAAACCCATGGGACCCACTCAACCCCCAAGGACACTCATGGAACGAACCTTAAATCCCTTGAAAACACGTGGGTTGCTCCTGAGCCTCCTGGAACGCCTTGAAATACTCCTGGGTCCCCTTAACACTCTGAATTCCTCTTGAACACCTCTGGAACGCCCTTGAAACCCATTGAAAACCACTGGAATCTTTCTGAAGCCCACTGGAACACCCCTAGAACATCCCTGAAACGCCCTTGGAACCCCATGAAATGCACGGTTAGGTAAAGTGAAAAAAAATCTAGCAGTCATGCTAACATTGTAGGTTATGCCAGTGTTCAACAATTGGACCATGCATGCATAATGATAGTGTGATAAGAAAAATATTTTTTCAAATTAAATTACAATGAAAATGTGATTTTAAACAATGTTAAACTGTTAATGACATCCTTCCAGTTCTTGTAACTATGGTGTGCCTTTGATATTTGTGGTCGATTTGCCCGCAAAGCTTATTTCGTAACAGCAATTTCTTAAAATTAATCTTAAGATTTGTGCAGTTTTCGTGTCATCAGCGGTACAAAACTTTCAATAATTTTTATTGACGTGAAATATGTATAATTTTGTAACTTAATTAGAGCAATATCGTGACACACATGTATATGCATCTACATCATACGTTTACGTTAGATGAAAATTACTTATGTAAGATTTATAATAAAATATTCAGAAACTGTTCAACATTTGGGTAGTGTTCAACAATTAGCAAATTACCCTACGTAGAATCGCTTTAGAATAGTCAAGCCAGACAGCCAAAAAGTAGCCAACATTAATAATGTTCTACCTGTATGGCTTGTCTTCGCGACTAAATATTTATTTAACCTGTTTGAAATATCAATCAAGAAAGCCCGATCTTCTATGCATTCGGTTGACGACAACACATCACCCCGATAGAGGAACGACACCGTCGAGCCACCCATTTCACTGGTATCGCTCGTCATCGGTGATGTAATCTTCACTTCCATCCCATCCCACCTACGTATACCATACCCACCATATTCAAGTTCATTGAAGGTAGTTCCCTGCGGTCGAACTGGTATGACGATCGCTCGCTCGCTCTCCAAAGTGAGAAATGATCGCAATTAGTGTTCCCGTGTGTTTACAAACGGAACGCATGAAAAGGCACGCTACAAACGTTGTTGGGCAATTGATGAGTAATCATGGACGCTTGAATAGGGAAATCGGTGACTGATATAAGTATGGCATACACTAGTGTACAAATGCTGATTGTTGCAATTGCTCTGTTCTGTCACTCAGGCATGTTACTTTGAGGGCAACATTGTTTCGAATTATTACTTTGTATATCACCAACACAGAATAAAAGAAATGGAAAATAAAGCATCATGATCATCACTATTCTAGATCTCCAAATTCTATTACTAGTAGTTTTACATGAAATATCATGCAACCTTGTGTAATAAGTCACGTCATCTTATCTCATTTTGAAATGTATGGGATGAGTGTGAGATTATTGCATGTAAAATAAAGATTCACATTGTATAACATGTACAATGTACATTTGTGTAATATTTCATGCAATCACTCTGAGTCTGCATGTCATGATAATTACATAGTGCCATGAAATGAACATGAATTTTGTCATGATTTTTTTGGAAACATCCAGTCAGTGCGTTACGCAGTTAAAAGTAATGAGATTTACACGTTATCTTCTTCTTCTTCTTTATGGCTCGACGTCCCCACTGAGACTTGGCCTGCCTCGCTTCAACTTAGTGTTCTTTGAGCACTTCCACAGTTATTAATTGAAGGGCTTTCTTTGCCTGCCATCGCATGAATTTGTATATTGTGAGGCAAGTACAATGATACACTATGCCCAGGGAGTCGAGAAAATTTCCCCGACCGGAACGGGAATCGAACCCGCCGTCTCCGGATTGGCGATCCATAGCCTTAACCACTAGACCAACTGGAGACCCTCATGTAAACTTCATGTAAACTTCAATTTAGTCATGTAAACTTAGTGTTATGTTGGTTTAAATGATATACCATGTAAATTTGTGTTATATGTCGTGTAAACACACAGAGTCATGTTTAATTACATGACATATAATAGAAGTTTACATGATATTTTATGACTTTTACATGATATGTCATGTTATCTTCTGTGATATCCCACGCTCCAATCATGTGCATCATATGCCACAGAATTTTACACTTTTTTTCGATCTGTATTTGTGGGATTTGGGAATTCGATAAAACATTCCTTACTGATCATGGAGTTTAGACTACGGGTATATCTTTTTTCATACCCATATTCGTACCCATGAAAGCAATATTTACATGCACAGTTAGAAATTAAGTTCCAGTTCCCTTATCTGCGAGCTAATTGACAAATCAACCGACTGTTATCAATTGACCACCGCAGCTCGTGCTCAGCGCAAATCACGTAGCATATCAGTTAACATCAATTAGCACCAATTGAACCTACAACGATCGATGTCGTCCATTATCAGCTACAGTAGTGCTGTGGTGGCATCATCGGTGTGCCTTGATCGAACCTTCAAATTTGCATTCTGTTCAGCAGTGGTTTGGCGCCAGCGAGCGTAGTTTTATTTATTTTGTTTTCACTGAACCAATCCTAAATCAACACATGCCACATAGTAGTCATTTTGCGAAAAAAAATCTGGTACTGTTCCAAAACCCGTGCAATCAATCTCTCCAGCGTCGTTGAACGTTAAAAATAGTTTTCTTCAAAAACGGCAACCCAAATATCATAAATTGCTGATTGCAATTAGGAATGGTCCCCGTCGTCGTCCGTCACTAGGGTGGAAGGAAAAGGGAACGCGGGCAAGCATTCGTAGAATCATAAATGTATGCATCGAATGACACTGTTCATTAAATATTAAATTCAGCGTGCGGTAGCTACAAAATTGCTGTTTCGATGTGGAACGAGCGGGCCAAACAAGAAGTGCGCGCGCGGGGATAGTAAATAAAATTGTGATTGGTGTCGAAAGATTTGGATCATGATTGAGGCAGAACCTTTGGTGATGCTAAGGTAGTTCGACATGTAGTTGTTCAGGATGTTAGTTGTCACGATTGAACAGTGGAACGTGACACGGGGCTAAGATCAAGGTCAAAGATATTGGTCGCCACGTGTAAACAGGAAGCAGGACAGTTTCGGCTGTACAATAATGTCATACATGTTAATAGATGCAAACTTTTACTCCTGTTTACTAAGCAAATGCTTATGAGTTCAATTACAGAACCTCTTAGTACCAAGGGCTGAAAGTCTCTTTAATAAAGACAAATCAACCTCTTAGTAAAATGCCTTAAATTTCCCGCAAATTCTGCGTTGACAACCTGAATGAAGTATATCAAACATAGCTCTGGTCCTCACAAGTAGTTACCTCATGGTTCCTCTCCAAAAGATGTGTATATCTGGAACAGCTCTGCGCGATCGATACTGTTGTATACCATCTTGAAGCCATCGAAGAAGTATCGACGATAACTTCTCACGAACTCATTCGTTCTAGTTGACAGACGACGGAAGATGATCTGGGATAGCCTTTTGTAGGTGACATTCAGATGATGATCGTAATCGTGGGTCTAACTTGTCGCCTTTCTTTTAGATAGAAAAAATTATCCCTTCCTTCCACTCCTCCAGTAGTTATCTTTTTTCCTACAGATCCTGACATTTAGCCAGTGCAGACAAATAGCCCATTCTCCCGGGTCCATCTTGATCAGCTCAGCTGCAATTTCATCCATACCGGCTGCCTTAGTGTTCTCGAGTTTATAATTAGTATCCTTTAATACAGTCAGCGAGGGATTTGGTTGGTACTGATGAAGTCACTCTCTGCACAAATTCAGGTGTTCGTTGAAGTGCTACTTTCACCTTTCGATCACCTCACGTTAGTCTATTAAGAAGCTCCCAACCTAATCCTGGCACATTTTAGCTCACATCACTAAGCTAGTGTGAGATGCGTTACGCTTCTGGTAAAACTTCCGTGAGAACGGCATAAAAGCTCCATTTCCTCGTACTCTGCACCCTCCAGGCGGCGTGTTTTCTCCCGGAAGAGACGGGTCTGCTGCATCCTCTTTCGTTTGTAACGTTCTAAGCTCTGGCAGGTCTTATGCAGCATGACTGGGCTGAGAACTATCAAATGATAATTTGAAGGGCATTGAGAGGAAGTCCTGAACCTACTACCGTAAACAGAAGTAATTATGTGAGAAAGCGTCTCTTCTACTCAATTTTACGGTGTAATGCATTTGATTTTATTTATCGCTGGGAAGGAAATAATTCAAGATTTATTTTTGTACTGGCTGGCCTAGCCAAAGTCGTTCTGAAGCTTTTAAAGGCGTCCCAATGGGTTTCAGGAGCGTTCCATCGTAATCAGGAACATTTCAAAGGGTTTCAGGGAGTTTCATGACCATTTCTTGGTTCCGATAACCTTCAGGGGCGTTTGATAGCATTTCAGAGGTATTTAATGGGTTTTCAGGGACGTTTAGACTTTTAAAGGCGTTTGAAGGGTTTTCAAAGGGTTTAAAATTAATTACGGAAATTTCAGGGACGTTTCAAAGCATTTCAGGGGCGATTCAAGAGGGTTTAAAGGCGAAATTTAGGAATCCTTTAAAAGGTTCCCCGTGGACAGTGCAGTGATGCGATGATAACTGAGCTACACAGTGCACTGAGTTCACCTTGAACACCGCTGAGATTTCCTGATAAACCCCCTAAAATCCCTTTAAACGCCCCTGAAGCCCTATGGGACCCCCATGAAACGACTATCACGTTGAGGACCTGGGATCGAATCCCACTCCCGACAAACTCACAAAATAGTGAGTTCTTCCTTCGGAAGGGAAGTAAAGCGTGGGTCCCGAGATGAACTAGCCTAGGGCTAAACATCTCGTTAATACAGATAAAAAAAAAAGAAACCGCAGCGATCCTCTAAAACGCCCTGACATCTGCTGGAATGCCTCTCTTCTTCTAACCCATAGGGCTCATCAACAGACACCGTTTCCTCTAAACACAAACCGGACATTCGGGAGAACCGTCGGTTCAACCCAACTTTCTACCATTGGAATCAAGCGGTAGTTCCACCTTTCTTTGGTAAAACTGCTCCACGCGCGCTGCTAATTGCCCATGGAAGCCAACCTGACAGTCCTGTCTATGCCTCTTGTGCTGCGATCGACTGGGTGGGCAATAGTCAATTCCGCTTCCTCGATCAATTCACTGTAGACCTCCAGCGTAATGTCGTCGGCAAGTCCGGTTAATGCCACTTCCATCGTTAACTTAAAACCTCAACACCACGTCGTACATGACATTCTTTTCGAGCACCTTCCCCGCCGTGTCGATCAAGCATATTGGTCTATATGCCGATGGATATCCGGGTGGCTTCCCCGTCTTTGGCAATAGAAGCAGCCACTGCCGCTTCCAGACTTTTGGGAAAACTCGCTCATCCAGGCATTTCTGCATACCGTCTACCCCCGTTGGTTTGAACGACACCTCATGCAAACCAACGGGATTCATTTTTTAATTTGAACTTCTAGTAACCCTGTGGGCGTCGAAAAACACACATATAAGCAGGGGTCAAATTAAAAAGTGTTCAGATTAGATGAGGTCAAACCAACGGGGGTAGACGGATGCAGACCTGAATATCTCAGGAGCTTCTGAAATAGCTACTTTTAAGGGCAGGTTCGAAACTCTGTCCAGACCTGAGGCATTATCTACGCTAGAGCTTTGCTATTTCCACAAGTTCCTCATCGGTGACCCTTTCCTCATCGCTAACCCCAATCCCCGCCTGTCCTACAAAAAGAGGCCAAGGACTAGGATCATGGCGCGAAAAAATGCCCCTGGATTATCCCCTCCAACATCTTTGGATATTGCTCTGTAGGAGCCATTACATCTCTCGTTTTGGCTATCATGATCCTATAGGCATCACCCCACGGATTCGCATTGGCATTCTGACAGAGACCCTCGAAGCAGGCCTTTTTGTTTGCCCTTATCTCGGTCTTGAACGCGGCTTCAACAACGGCGAACACCACCCGCCGTTCGTTTCACTCTTCCTCAGATCGTGCTCGCTGCATCCTAACCCGTAGGCAGGCGCGGCGCAGGTCGCGTCGGTCTACCTGTAAGCCGGTGGCCTCCCATTTCTAGGGTAGACTCGCCTAGGCATGGCCGCATCGCACGCACGCGAGAGCACCGCTACCAGCTCGCCGCCGTCTAAACCAAGTAGGTTTCGCTCACGGCGGAGTGCCTCTCTAAATACCCCTTCGTCGAAGTATGATGTTCTCCACCTGCGAGGGGCTTGGATTTGGCCTAGCCGCCTCTCCCTCTACCCGCTGCCTGCTGTTGTTGTGGTCGATACTGTAGCGAACCGCCAGGTGATCACTGGGAGTGTAGCCATCGTCTACTTTCCAGTTCGAAGTACTTGTTAGGCTATAGGACTACACAAAATAACAACAATAATCGATTCCGCACCGTTCCGACTAAAGGATCTCTTAGTACCGACATTAGCCAGGTCAACATCTAGTATAACCAGTGCCTCTAGCAGGATCTGACTTCGCTGGTTCGTGAAACAGCTCCCCTATTTTGCCTTTATCACCGGCCTTCGCCCAGTCAACAAGGTCGTCATACAGTTCAATATCTGCGTGAACTGTTCGATCGACCACCGCAGAGGCGCATAGCAGCTACAACCCCGTTTACTTTGGTGACCACGAAGCCCTCATTGGTTGTACACATCAATGGGTCCGCTGTGATGGCGATATCCGTCCGCCACTCAGAAACCGCCTGACAAAGCAGTTGCTAAGTTGTGTCACGGTGGTTCAGGTTCAGCTGCGTTACTTGCACTGTGGTTTGTTAACTACGGCTTTCTTGAAGACCTTGATCCACCCGTTGGCTGCCTGTTGTTCACGGATTTGCTGGAACAAATCAAACACGTGGGTGGACTCGTGCAGCCTTGTGTCTTATGGCCTTCGGCGTCGCATTGCCTGCACAGCTTGACAGTCCCATGACTTGTGTTCTGGATTCAGACACCTGAAGCAAACCTCCGGTGGCTTATGCAAGGTCAGCTGGCATACTGATCATCCCACCGTCAGCCTCCTTATGGAACCTGCCGGTCCCTTCTGTAGCCGAACGGGTGCGCTGGCTTCCTGCACCTCGCACTCTTGCCGCAGTGCCGTGACGAGCTCTTCCACGTTGTTTGAGCTCTAGGATCATTTTACCCGTACGAGTACGTCTAATACTACGCAAGTCGAATCTCATATCCCCGAGCTTGGCGCCGCTTCGCATCGCCTTCAAGATGTCCGTGTACTTGAACTGTTTGGTCTTGATGATGAGCGCTTCGGGGTTAGTATACGCCTAGCCTTGCGGGCACCGCCAGATAGCTCCTCACCTGACGGCTGCCTCACCCGCTTCTACGAGTGCTTATCAAAAGCAGTCACATCCGCAACACCTTTTGAGCTTCCTGCGAAAGCGAAGGCTTCCGTCTGGGTAGACTTCGTAACCTTTGCTCCATAGACTTCCGAAGCCATAATAGGGCCGTTTTAATGTCCTTGCTTATGTTGGACTTCGTGGACGCAAAGTCGATGATTTTGCCAAGCTGCTGCACAACCACCTCCATTGCAGACATCCCATCTCGATTTTAGTTAGATGCCTCCATCAACCACGCTCCGTCCACTATCTCTCCCGGCAGGCTAACCGGAGAATAAATCGGAGCTCCGACCCTGGCGTTGCTGCACAATTTCCTACTCCTACTTACTCAATTCTCCTTAACGGAGACCTAGCCGACCCACTTTTCACGAAGGCGTTAGCCTCGCCGGTAGCGGCACCGCTAGATTTTTATTTTTATTTTTGGATTTTTGATACTCATTGTGGATCACTCGTAGGACGGGAAAAGAGGTACATCATGCCAGAGCCCTGCATTAACGCGGTAAGGGATGAAGTACTGGGGTACCCAGGTACCCTAGGCTCCGTTGATGATCGAGCATCTTTTTCACCCCCTCGATCAATGATTACTCGGCACGGGTCCTTGACACCTTAAATTGAGGTTAGCAGTCCCATTCTTAGCCAGTGACTACGCGATTAACTCACAAGCGGGGGGATTCTCCAGGCCCCGGATCTATAATCCCTGCTGCCCCCAGCTGCGACGGAATTGGCTGCTTTCACTGAACTGCAGTATTCCTCTAGCATGACAACATCGAACACATCCTCGAAATTCTGCGCGTATTCTGAAGCGACATCCAGTTGTTTCAATCACTCTAGGTTTTTCCATGGCGGTCGCCTAAAACTTACATTGACGGAATGTTTTGGGCGCAGTTTGACCCTCAACCTATAGTGGTCAGAGTCGATGTTGGCGCCACAATAGATGGTAACGTCGATAATGTCGGAGAAGTGGCGTCCGTCAATCAGAACGTGGTCGGTTTGCGATTCAGTCTGCTGTGCTAATCTCCTGGTGTAATGATAAGGGAGGTTGTGTTGAAAAAAGGTGCTACTCATGGCCATGTTTTTGGAGGCAATTTGGAGGTAATCATCGGTCTGAATTCCTCCGTCTGGCCTACCTGAGCGTTTAGGTGATCGCACTCGCGTACGAGCTGCGCGTAAAACGCATCCTTATATGTGCACGTTGATTATGCTGAAGTTGAAGAATCGACCTGTGATCCTCAACGTGCACATTATTTCGTCGATCGGCCACTAATTGATCACGTGCCTCTGCATATCGCCCATCACGATGAAAACTACTCCCAGCTGCCGTGTGTTTCCGCAGCTCTGGTAGATCTATTCTAGCACGATGCTGAACCCGCGGTTCTTTGGTAGATCGCCGAGTATGCGGGTGCTCCCAATGAAGTTGTTAGATCGGCAGTTCTACGTATCGAGTTTCTAATCGAAGTCGTTTTTGTTCACTGGGATAGTTGCGTTTGCCTTGGTTTGTATTATTCTATTGCTGATTTGTCGTTGCAATGTTACGGCTGACTCGTAGGGCCGGAAATCAACACTCTACTTTCCGGAGGGGTGCACAGTTGATCAGTTGTGCAGAGTCGTTTCCTGGCACTTGGACGACAATCAGTCACCGCTAACATGGGAATCAGACGCTGTTATGAACTGCATCTCTTAAAAAGAACACCCAGCCAACGAAAAATCGATCACATATGCTGTTGAATAGGATGCTAAAGTGGAGGCGATATGCGTACACTTCACACGCGGGTAAATAGAAGCAAGTAGACATCGCGTAGTGTTTGCTCGGTAGACGCTCAGGTTTGCAAAAACAAATCTTGGAGCATTTTGAAGACCGTGGAATGTCAACAAGACAAGGCAAAGTTTACCGGGACAACTCGTAACCTACAACGATTTCGTTGCCCGCCATTCGTCAGCTTACCATAATGTGCAGTGCCCTAAAATCGAACTGCCATTTGTTCACGTGTTCCGGCCAGCTGCGATCGGCGGGGGCAGAGTCGCACGGTACCCATCGCAGAACGTGCTTCAAATTAATGTTTCGGATGGCCCCACAAGCTAGCCAAAACAAGTGACCACCACCGCCGCCGAACGGCCCCAAGTGAAAACAAAGTTTTTTGATGGGGGTTATGAAATGTATTAACACGAACCGCTACCTACTGATGGACTACTATAGGCCTATAGTAGGGGGTGATTTTGTTTTGGTGGGTTACACTAACGGTTGGGATAGTGGATGTCACAAGGCATGGCTGGTGTGCAAGGAATACTAATCAATTAGTCATGGGTTTCCGCTGGTGCCATAATGGGTTATTGATGCTATCACTCTTACTTTCGGTGCAAGGTTATGACTTGTTTAGGGTGATTTACATTCCTTCGGCATTCAGCGGTTAATGGAGTGCTACATAATTTACTACATTCATATGCTAATGATGGGTACAAATTCCTTTTTATGTATCGTGAGATTCAACAGATGAAAAATTCGCTAATGGACATAGTGAGAATGTCTCTAAAATGCTCTTACATACATTGTTTTTTGCTAAGCTGCTACCTTTTAATGGAATGGCGCAAACTGGGGCACATGCTCTTCTATGACACTAAAAGAAATTAACGCGCCTTCATTCCTTCCGAGCTGATATTACATCATCGCCTCACGCCCCAACTTTGCTGAGTCAGCCTGTGGCTCGTATTTATGTCTGCTGCATATCTGCACATTTTGTTTATACTCGACACCGACTGAAGTGTTATCTCACTTTCAATTAAAAGCCGGGAACCGATGTTTGTCTGGGAAGCGATAGTGTACAGAGAAACAAAATCTTCCACGCCACGCCGCGCCATGCTGATAAGAATTCGGAAGGGGGTGGGGACTCCCCTTCCTGTCCGAACAAACAGTTTGTCACAGGATGCGGATACCTGACTATGTTGTCTGAGCAATTAGGCAGCTGCAAGGGTTGGCGGCACAGGTGTCAGACACTATTGTTTAATGTCGATTACTCACGGGTGACCTTATCATGAGTGACACCGGCTGCTTTACAGTACCTATTCTGTTCAGTGACGAATGGAGGTGATACCGGTTGGGGGATGTTCTACTACAGCAGCACGTCTTCGATTGTAGACCTTACTTGCCATCAGGAACAACCCGATATGAGAGATAGCATGACTGGCGCGTGCTTGTGTAATGATCAAAATAGTTTCACACATTTTGCCAAATATGAACATGTACATATTTATCAATTTGGATTTGAAAAGCCTGTTAAGCTGAGATAGCAAACGCGCAGCCAATCATAAATACTATGCTGAGGGTGTATGGGGTCGCGACGTTGACCATAATTTATTTCCAATGATTTGGTCTTGGTCCCTGGAAAGCTATTAGAAAAATCGCACGAAATCGACGCAATGAAAATTAAACAGGAATACAAACTACATTTTCCAATTTGTCGGGTGGTCTTTGGCGTGAAAAGCATACGCTCTAACCATAACAAGACATTCGCTTCACTTGAAAACCATGCGTTAGAAATCCAGAATGTAAGTTAGATAGGTATTTCTATCGGCAACTTCGATTGCCAAAATGACCACTTTTGATGGCCAAGATACGAGTCTTGATTTTTATTGCGCAAAGTATCAATTGAGTCTATTAGTGAGGAAGAGAAAATATGAATGATAAGAATTGATATGAATCAAAAAGACAAGGCGAACGAAGTTGTTTTCGACAAACCAGTTCGATCTGGTAGGATGTGACGCTGATAAGCGAAATGCAGCTGTCCCGAATTTGATTATTCCTCGGAATGAACAGCGGCACGTTTGGATAACAACAATATTGTGAAATCTTATCATAGCGTATGTTCCATTACCGATACGACCCTACAGGAACATAGCCTAAGAAACTCACAAATTTTGGACACAACGTTACGTCAATATATTTCGAACACTTTTATTTATTTTTGCCGTAAGTGTCCTAAAAATAATGGCGTATCTTGTGTACTAAGTATGTACAAGTCCCCTACTTCTCAACTTTGTATGTCTACTATGCATGCCCGTGCGCAAGGGAGGGGTTTTGGGCCCAGACAACCAGGAATCGCAAAAGGATGCATGCTGTACGTCGTATAAAGTACTATTTTAAATCACTATCGCATATATGTACGACTGAGGGACAATTTTCATCGTATATGATGTTATTTTTTAAACTTAAAAAAAAGACACGGACACGTTTAATGCTTCCAGTGAGCTATTTTGCTCTTTGAAGGAAGCACGATACTAGACAACGAACTAGCATGCAACGCCCAGTGCACAGTGGGAAAAATCGACCCAAAAAACGGATCTTTTAACGCCGCTGGTTTCAGTACATGAAGTTGACCGTTTCTGACGTAAAAAATACGAGAAATCGATTGGTGCTAAATTCATTCACCGCACGGCACGGGAAGTGGTCCATTTTGCCCCATTTTGCCCTTTTTTCATACAAGAAGAGATTTAAAATGTACTTTCAAACAACAAGCACGACTGTAGATCGTTGAAAATAGCTGCAGGTATAATAAGAGATTCATAACAACCATAAAAATACAATAAAGATCCTTTCAAATGCTTATTTTGCCACATATGCCCCCACAACTGCTGGAAATTCACACTTTTACCTAATTATGAATGGATTTTTAATGTTACTGATTTGTAGTTGATTTTTTTGGTATAAACAAAAAGCGCTGAATTTATTATCACCAGAATCATCTTCGGGAGTTGTCCAATTTGCCCCATTTTGCCCTATTTTCATAGAAAAAGGAGATTTAAAACGTATTTATAAGAAACAGATACTGCTAAGGAACGTTAAAATTAGTGTTTGGTGCAATTGGCAGCTAACAGTAATCATACTCGTATATGAAAGATCTTTTACCTATTTTACCCTACAAGCCCCAAAAACTGCTGGATGGTAACATTTGTTGTATTGTTTTGTAACATCACTATACATCATGGTTGCAACATTAAGTCATTTTTAATACATACAAATACGGTTTATCGATTAGCTTTAGAACCACGGGAGGGTACAAACAGCTGTCCATTATACTCCAATTCGCCCTGATTTTTTGTCGTCTCATGAATAAATTGATTTCTCGTGTTTGCTTATGTTTCGAATTCATCGACTTCTGGTACTGAAACCAATGTAATCAAAAGGACAGTTATAATATATGACTTTTTTCCAATTCTTGCTTTTGGTGGGGAACTGAGGGCAAAATAAGCATTAATCTTAATCTTTTATGTGGCAAATATGCTCAGAATTGATTAAATGTAGCATCTTTAATATATACATATTGGTACTTTAAGACGGCCTATTTAATCAGTTTTGTTTATATTTGTCACATTTTATAAAATACTTATTATACCCTAATTCCCCATGAGAAGCTAAACTAATTTATTAATTTAATGAATTCATATATTAGCTTATAATTCATTACATAAAAAAGCAAGGCAAATTGGGGTAAAATGGACAGCTGTTTGTACCATTCCGAGAATGATTTTAGTATTAATCGATAAACCGCATTCGTATATATCAAAAATGATCTCATTTATGTTTTGCAATCAGTGACATTGCAAAACCATTCAAAATATGGTATTATCTAGCAGGTTTTGGGGCATGTAGGATAAAATAGGGAAAAGATCTTTCATATACGCACGGTATAATTACTGTTAGCTACCAATTGCACCTAAAATTAATGTTAACGTTCCTTAGTAGTATCTGATTCTTATAAATACATTTTAATTCTCCGTCTATGAAAATAGGGCAAAATGGGGCAAATTGGACAACTCCCGAAGATGATTCTGGTGATAATAGATTTATCGCTTTTGGTTTATGCCAAAAAAAATCAACTTCAAATCAGTAACATTAAAAATCTATTCATAATTAGGTAAAAGTTTGAATTTCCGGCCATTGTTGGGGCATATGGGGCAAAATAAGCACTTGAAAGGATCTTTATTGTATTTTTATGATTGCTATGAACCACTAATTATATATGCACCTATTTTCAACGATCTACAGTTGTGCTTGTTGTTTGAAAGTACATTTTGATTCTATTATTGTATGAAAAAAGTGCAAAATGGGGCAAAATAGACCACTTCCCGTGCCGTGCGGTGAATGAATTTAGCATCAATCGTTTTCTCGTATTTTTTCACGTCAGAAATGGTCAACTTCACGTACCGAAACCAGCGGCGTTAAAAGATCCGTTTTTTGGGTCGATTTTGCCCACTGTGGCAGTGGCACAGCCGAAAACTTTTCCTGACAGCTGCGGCGGGAATCGAACCCGCGCTGCTTAGCACGATGCGACTACAGGCTTGGTGACCTTAGGCGCACGACCACGAAGCCACAAACTTACTGCAAATTAACTTTTATAATGTATGACTACATCGTAAAAGACGATATTCCGATGTTTTGTTGCGACGCACTTTGCTTATTCGCAAAAGCGTTCGTGTGAACTCGCAAAGTGTCAATTGAAGTCGCATAATTACGTACTGCGATGATTATACGACTTCGTTTGGTGCTTTTCTAATTATGACAGTATACTCGCATTGGTGTACAATCTAAATCGCATAAAAGTCTAGTCTAGTCTAGTCTAGTCTACCCATACACAGCCATTCATTGAAAGAATCCTGGAAAATGATAGGATCGACTACTCCTATCATTTTTCTTGTCATTATTAATGGTTGCAGTGCATCAGAGATGCATTACAAGCATTAAAGCGGCCAGGCCTACTGTGCAGCGTTTTTATTGTTTTTTTTTTTGGAATCAGCAAACGGGGACATCTCGTACCAACCGTTCTGTAAAAAGGTAGAATAATATATCACTTCGTTGGGAGTGACTTTGCTAAGAATGTTAATGTCACTCCATGTCTTCTGGAATCCTGGGATGGGGCAACGGTATTTCCCCCGTATGCCCTGGCTCTCACGCCTAGGCTTAAACGCCTCTACTCGCTCTCTGAAACGAGATCAAAAGTTATGGTATGCATCCCTCCCCAAATAAATATTTACCCGTTATATTTAGATGTTATTGATACAGGTTCAAATAAAAGTAAAACAAATCAGAAAGATCTTAGCATGTTGATTCTAATTTGCTACAAATATGCCATTCTATTAGATAAAATTAAAGATACTTCATGACGAAGGGAATACCATAGACTTAATAGTGTTGGGAATACCCTCAAAATTCGATCCAGTAATCAGGAACTGAAGTCATTTGAAAATATCATCATCATTAGAAAATTTATTATATTGAAATGGAGTATAAAAACCCCGTATTATAAGAAACATAAAAGTAAAATAAGCAACCTCTAAGAAAAAGTTTTAAAATCGCAGAAATCAACCCAAAGGCTGTTGCATGGTCGTTTAGCAGCATCATGCCACATCTGTGTACAGCCAGCGAGGCGTTTCCATCACGTGTTGACCAAAAAATGCATTATCAATTACACTTACAAGTGTGTAACTTAAAACAAATCAGAAAGGTCCCAACTAACAATCGCAAGCCGCAAACCAGCATGCATGCTGAATTGTTGCTTTATAATAGTAATGATAGCTGAACTACAATTATGCTGTACACATTACTGTACAAATGTTTTTTTCAATTGAAAAAGTAGCCAATGTTCAACCTTTCGTATCGGTATCAACAATTATAAATTTAAACACTTTTCAAGCGTTTAAATTTATTTTTATTCGACTTGCAGTTTTTTCTTTACAAAATAGTTTAACAAGACCTTTTTCTGCTTCTTGTCAAGTACATGCAAAAATTAGAACATGTATCTGTACAATGTGTTTTTAACAAGTCAAATAAGCGCTTTCGTTTCATCATACTTCGACTCAGTGTACAGGATGAAAAACATGTGTTTTTTACTGAACAGCAGATGAACTAATGTGGTCTTCAGTTGTTAACCATAAACAGAACATTATTCACCACTGCTGAATAGGAGTCAAAGTGTAATCATTATACAACCACGGGAAGTTTATGTTTTGATTTGAGCGCGTCAACTCATCATCTCTAGGATGGCGCAGATAGGAAGGCAAGCGGCTGGCAATCGATGGGTCTCGAGTTCGAATCTTGATTTAGGTAAATGTATTTGTAGTTATTATTTCACAATAGTTGTTCACAGCATAAAGTGTCAATCATAAACTCTCGTAGAAATTGAAAAAAATTGCATTTTATTTTTTTAAATCATTCTTGCAGTAGCTGAATAACAGCTTTACTATCAGTTTGTAAAATGTTTTAAACAACAAACAGTTCAGTTGGTACACAACACTATGCTTTATTGTTTCTCCAAATTTGTGTGAACTAAACCCGAACAAAGGTTGTGCCTGAAAATTATCCAAATGTTATTCAGCACCATGCTGAATTAATTCGTCGTAAAGGTGCTTGTAAAAAGAGTAATTGTTAGTTGGGGTCTCACCGGTTTTTTCTGATGATCTTCTAAAAGATGCTGGTACGGCGTCAATCCTGATCCCCAACATTCTATCGGCAACATGATGAGCCAGAGTTTTCCGGATCCACTTGATCTTCCATCAGGATGCTCCACAATAAATCCTCATTCAATCCTACAGTCAATCTACTCTTTCTCCTTGAGCCGTATCTTCTTCAGATGTAACTCCCGCAAACCTGACATTCGGATGTTCCTTCTCCTGCTTTTTTGGCTTATTGTGGACTATCGGTGGATATTGAAATGGTCCTAGTCGACGGAACCAGACTCTTTGCTAGCCTTGAATAGATGAATTGCACCTTCCAAAACTATGTTCAAGCTTCCTCTTTCAACTGGCAGCTGCGCAGACGTAAAAACTCCAATGATTACTTCAACAGCGGGAACTTCCGGTGATTTGGTTGTCCGATTTTCCTATTATGTTTTGATTTTAAACTGGGAAAAATTGACGCACCGAGAAAACTTTGCGTCTGCTTTCTCGTACAATCTAAATCGCATAAAAGTGAAAATAAACTCGTTCAAATGTACATACAAACACGCAAAAGCTAGAATCGTTAACGTTGGCATATTGCGATGTGATATGTGATAACAATGAAAAAGGTTCTGTTGGAGTATCAAAAAGCTAAAAAAAGTGAAAAGTCATCATTATGGTTACAAAACAAGGTACAAAGTCATCATTTTTGTTTTGTTGACCTTATAATTAACAATGGGTGGTGCTGGCAAGAGAGGAGTAGTGGTAACTGTGTGGAAAATCATGCTACATCATTTTGATTTCCAAAGAGCCTGCCGAACAAGTACAGCGCACGGAAACCAAGTGCATTCCAACAAGCATTGAGGTGAGTTAGAATGACATGACATTTAATCAGTGTGTTTCATTAGTAGTGTTTGGTGCTAAGTGTGAAGGGCGGCTCAATAATCCAAAGGTTATTAGTTCGATACTTAGGTGACAAGATTTTTTAAATTTCGAATATTTTTAAGTCGTATAAGGTGCTATAATACGTCGCAATAGTGCATACCGTACATCGCATAAGATATCGCTTCAAGTCATCTATATATATAAAAATGCAGTGGCATACGTGGGACCGCGCATAACTTGCGAACGAATGGTCCGATTTGGGTCGTCTAAGTTTTGTTCTGTTAGTTTTCACCCAAGGAAGGTTTATGAGGCCTAAAACATGGGAAAATTGAGAGTTTTTGAAAATCGGGTTTCCATACATTTTGAACGGGGATTTGGGCGCTTGGCTAGGCACTTGAAACGTCAAAAAACGCAGTAGGCAAGACAAAGTTTGCCGGGGACAGCTAGTATAGCGTAATTTTTTTACCGTCAATGCACGTATAGCGCCTCCACTTTTGTACGCATAAGGGACTTTTACTGCATCTTATGTGACGTAACTCTATCGCATAAAAGTACGTATAACATGAACATGAACTTCATTATACGTGCAAATTGGTTGTCTGGGGGGGGGGGGGGGTTAAGGACAGACTTGTTAGAATCCCAAGATGGCCGCCACAATGGCCGACTTTGGCACCTACTCACGATTTCGAGGGCACAAATCTCTTCGTAAACAAAAGCAGCACATTTGATATTCTTATTTTAAGCTTATTAAAAGTGAGCAAGAATAGAATAATGAAATGCACTGTTGTTTGAAGCTTGCTTCTTGAGATTTGTGCGTTTTAAGTTCTCATGCACCATTGAAGCGGGATTTCAAGACGTTTGTCCTTAAACCCCTTCCTTTGCCGATGATCCATACACCCTTTACTAAAATCAAGAAAAAACCCTCCCTTGTCGCCTTCTCTGTGCACTGGCCTGCTACTATGAGTACTTCCATAGTATTGGTCCACTTCGGCTGTAAGGCTTTGTCGCTAATTAGGTCATTAATATAGACCCTGTATACATCTAATGAGGGCTGCAATACGGTGAGTCGATAAGGAGAGCGTCGAACATAGCTCTGGTACTTACAAGTTGCTGCCTCATGCTTCCACGGGTCAAGCGATGACAAAGACCGTCAGCTAAGAGTTGTGTGTTTAGATTGTAGTGTAATTCAGCTAGATTTAGGAGGTACGTCCCGAGCGTCTGTTCACCAAGGAGGTGCGGCTCAAACAGCGTCTGTTCTGGCATCCAGCAGCTGAGTTTTAAATGCTCCTCCATCGGAAGCTATAGTGCTCCACTGTTCTCGAAACCCCAAACCGTTACAGAAACCGAAAATAAAAGATTCGGAACTGATTCAACGGCAAAGACTTTTACCGCGAAATAACAGATAAGAATTGGAACTATAAATGTATTAACCCAATCCCAGCGGGGTAAACTGGCACAACTAGCCAATAAGGCTTTCGAGAACACATATTGGCGTCGGGTCATATTCTGCTATACTCTGGCTTACGAGGCGAACACGCTCCTCGTCACCGTGGAGTTGGTTTTCTGCTCAGCGGTCACGCCCACGCTGCACTCATAAAGTGGGAACCTATTAATGAAAGGATATTTGTGGCCAGATTCAGAACACGGGTACGAAACCTTACCATAATCAAATGTTACGCGCCAACCGATGCTGTCGAAATGCAAGACAAAGAGAACTTTTACAGCCTACTCAATGCTGTTGTGGATAAGATTCCAAAAAGTAATATCATGGGCGACTTCAACGCGAAGGTTGGTTCCGACAACTCGGACTATGAGCACATCTTGGAACACCATGGTCTCGGAGAAATGAGCTAGAACAATGAGCTGTTTGCAGAGTTTTATGGCAACAACGCCATGGTGGTTGGGGGATCGCTCTTTCCCCATCGACGAACGTAGCGCTGACATTGCGTGCGACCATCATTTTCTAATCGACGAGGTCTGGATGCGCACTGCTAGGGTCCATCGACAGGAGGAGAAAATCGGGCGCCGGTTCAACACACGCCAACTGCGGAAGACGCTGCAGTGGGAAGGTCCTTCGTCGAGGAGTTGGAGAACCGTGCTGCGGGTAATCCGCAAGGTGGAAGCTTAGAAGATCAATGGAGCGCCATCAAGAACTACTTCATTGTCACCGGCAAGAATAGTTTGAGTGAGCTACACAACCAAAGAAAGCAGTGGATCACAGATGTCACCTGGAGGAAGATATAGGAGCGAAGAAATGTCAAAGCCGCGATTGAGCGAGCGAAAACACGAAGAGCCAAAGCCGTAGCCCGACAGCGTTATTCGGCTCTCGAGAAGAAAGTGAAGCGCACATGTAGACGGGACAAAAGTGCGTGGGCGGACTTTCCTCCGTCCGCAATGTATTCAGCAGTTTCTTTGGGTTTTTAACCCAAACAGTTTTTAACCCATAACAGCTTCTTGAGCTAAAGTTTGCTTAAGAGTGATTTGTTCTACTCTTATACAGCAAAAATGTTTGTTGGGAATGACCTTGATAACTTCTTCGAAATGTCCTTCAGGACTTTCTCAGGAGAATGGTTTAAAAATTCGTTCGCTACGTCCTGTAGGACCCCACAGCCATAGCTGTAAAGGCGTGAGTATTCAGCATGATCATGCTGAGGAGACGGTTTCGATTCCCGGTCGGTCCAGGAACTTTTCGTAAAGGAAAGTTCCGTGACTTCCTTGGGCATAGAGTATCTCCGTGCCTGCCAATTTCATTTTAATTCCACTGAAAAGAATTCACCACAAAAAAAAAAAACAGTGTAAGGGCAACATTATTATTGAGACACAAAACAGCCTAAAACAGAGTAATATGTATGCGGATATTTCATGATTCTGTCATGTTTAGGTTGAAATTAAGTTGTACAGCCTGGTGTATGCGCAAAAAACTTGCTCAAAGATTAAAAAATACGTATTGGTTGGGCATAGTTGTTTTTCAAGTAGAGTACGTTGAGTAGCAGTAAAGAATACAGAAGACAATTCGATTAAATCAACGTTGACCATGAAGCAATACAAAACTGCGTTAGCTAAGCGTACCTCGTCACAATGAGTTTTAAATCACGTGATCCGTATCACATGTCCCTGACACATTCTACGGGCCCCGTATCATCAATACCAATTTTTCAAAGTTGAGTTGTGGCATATTTGACATTTTTATCACATTCTACAATACTTTTGTCATCCAAAAATGTATTCGACATGATATTAGTGTGAAAATAAATATAAATTGAACGACGATCAAGATTAACATTAAAATCGTGATTTTAAGTCTTTTAGGCACACTTTTCATCCAAACTTTCGTATTTTAAACACCAGTACACTGATTTTTCAAAAGTCTTCCATCATTTGTACATAAATGTATGAAGATTTTTTAGCATAAAAAGATTTTTAATCGGAAGACTTTACAATTCTGAAATATAGCTGATCATAGCATGGGTTTTTATTGCGTTGTAACGTCACGAAAAATCAACATTTTTAAATTTTATTCAAATACGGAAAACGTTACAAATATGAAATTTTGTATGCTCTTTGTACTCGAAAAGATCTTTCAAATGAGACTAAAAGAAAGTAAATCGGTTCACGGAAGCCTGAGTTTCACCTGGTTGAAGTTTGCGTTGTAACGTCACGGAAAAAGTTCTGTGAAAAAAAAAAACAAATCTTTCTGGCTTGGACGGCTTCTGAATTGGACAAACGTAGTTCTATATTCAAAACAGTTTCGTTTTCGTTGTGTAAGAGCTCTTTTTCAAGACATCGTTTATAAATTACGTACCATTGCCCGTTCATAAACTACGTAGACTTTTGAAGGACGGGGGAGATGGTGTTTGGCCAAAATCTACGATGTAATTGTACTACGATATTGTAAAATTTTTCAATCGTAATCAAATACCACTCAAACCGAAAATGTCTGTGATATCAGTGGTCAACAGACGAAACACTGACGAAATTACAAAGTTATTAGGTTGGTCAAAGACTTACAGTTGATGGATAGTTTGAGTTCCACCAACAGGCGGCGCTGAAGAACTTACCAATTTTAAATTTCATACATCTCAGGACCCCTATTACATAGAAATACGATTTCTTCAGCAAAGTTGTTTGGTAAGTAAAGGACTTGCAGTTTTTGCCACTAGAAGTCCATTTTGCAAAAGCAAGCAAGGGATTAGAATTTCTTGAAAAGTATTCTACAAGCTGGAACTTTTTTCACTTTGGACATCTTGTATTCAAATCAAATTGTAATCAAAGATCAATATATAATTCATTATATAACTTTCAAAATTTAATTTGATTTGATTCACTTATTCCTTAGAGTTAATAGAACAACAGTCAAGAATATGATTCTGCTTAAAGCACTCCATCTTTGTGTAGAGCTAACCAATCAAGTCCAATATTGTAGAAATTTCAGATAACAAGATCAGGAACTATCAGTCAAAATTCGAGAATTTTTGATATATTTTACAAAAAGTTACGGCTTGTTGAATGTGTTTTGGGTAATTAATAAAATTGCCATGCTTTTGAAAATTTGCAACTACCACCACTGTGTGGCAGAAATTAATACTATGCGGCTATTAAACTGAAACTCCTTGATCTACCAAACAACTTTAATGAAGCAACCATCTTTCCAATAAATCACGATCCTGAGATAAGTTAAACTAAAAACGTGTATGCCCTCTAACGCCTCCTAGTGGAACGATTTGAAATCATACGGCCCATAAATTGAAAGTTCTTGACCAGCCAAACAATTTTGTCGAGGGCACCAACTGTCTAAATAGTTAGGATCTTGAAATATATGGGATGGATGTTACGTCAGTGCTACATCTATTTTTGATATAACAAGCATCGCTGACAAACAGACGTAACACCTACGAAATTGAAATTCATATACCGTCAAGTCGCCATTCACCGTGGGGGCTCCATTCACCGTGTGCCTTCGAATATTTTTTCATTATTTCCATATTATGATTGAATGATATGACAATTTCCCTTCAATTTCACCAATACAACACTAATGTATTGTTACCATGTCAAAACGCTCATTAGAAACATTTAAAAGTATCATTTTGACACTAAAGTGTGTTTACATGAAGCGGGTTTCTGCTCGTTCACTGCATTCATAGTGAAAAAACGAAAACTGCGCTAAGGTGATTTAAGCGATAAACTAAATGTAGTAACGTTTTTATTCCACCAAGAAGCAATTAAATTCACATATCAGGTATGTATTTTGCATTACCGAAGTAAGTTTAACAAGAGAGTACGATTACTCGTACTTTTTAATTGAAACAAAAAGGCACGGTGAATGGGTACCCTAAAAATCAATGGTCTCCATTCACCGTGCCCCATATTGTCCCATATATCTAGAAAAAAATGAAAATTTGAACATTCGTTTTTCTAATAAAATCTTGCAAGTTATTACTTGAAATGAATTTAAACGAAGAAAATTCCCTTGGCTGGGTTGTTTTGATCATTTTTAAACAAAGTAGAATAAAATTTCTCATACACGGTGAATGGGTCCCTACTACCACGGTGAATGGTGACCTACCACGGAATTAGGCGACCCTACTACCCTTTACTAATTGTACTATATCACCAAATTTTGTGAAATTTTTTCTACTTCTGTGGATATTGCTTTAATTTTAACCTATAATGAAGGCAATTAAAAGCGGCACCAACAATGTTTATAAGACTGGTGTCAAATGACAGCCCTTATTTGCCCCGAATGCTCTTAGATCCACGGTGAATGGTGCCTTGACGGTATCTCAGGACTCTAATTACTTAGATTTTAGACTTTTAGAATTTTGATGTCTTTGGAAAAGTTGTTTATCTTGTTAAGAATTTTCAGTTTAAAAGCCGTTTGGATCAAGTTTCTAACTGACTAGTGGTAGTTGAAATTTTGAAAAATTATGCACTTTATATTTATTCAAAAAAATATTCAACATGTTGTAACTTCTTATAAAGTACCCAAAGATTTTGCCAAAACAAAGTTTCTCAACTAGTCAAAATTTGTTGAAAACTTTTTGAAAAGTTCTAAACTATTGTAAACTTTTAATTAGCGTCGCCCAGTGTGTCTGAATCTCACATCCAATAGTAAATCAGCTGTAAGTTTTTCACTTATCAAAGAGTTTTGCCAAAGACACTAACTCTATAAGTAATTATGACTGTGACATATATAGGATGGATTTTTTGTCAGAATTAGGTCTATTTGTCTCTGGAATCACAGAAATTGATGCCCCTAGGTGGTATGCAGATCCTCAGGTATGTCTATGTTTTAATAACTACTCGCACATCTTAAAGCGTCTTTAATTGAATCAATGACATTGCATAAATTTTTGAAAAAATGTTTAATTCGACGGCGTGATGAGTTATATGCTGGAAAATTTTAATATCTGGCGATGCAAAATAATGGATCTCAGCGCGCTAGTCTTTGGAACAAAACTAGAAGAATATGGGTGATACTAAACCGAAGATGGGTGCCGGTGTCATTAACCTTCATGAAGGAGTATTCATACTACATATTGATAGCAATAACTTGGCCCCCCGTGCCATTTATCACAAAACGGATTTTCAATAGAATAAAGTTCCTCTTGAAGCAGTGAAGATAATGCAATGATATATTCACAAATTCGGGTAAATTTGGCTGATTATTCTGATTCTAACATGATGTGCATTTTCGTGACGTTACAACGCGAGCAGAACCCTGTTTGAAACTGAACGGGCGTTGTAACGTCACGAAATGTAAAAGTCGATTATCCAAAAACAAATCCGAAATTTAAATTTTTTATTCCATTGAGTTGAAGAACAAACCAATAAATTTCAATGGTGGAAAAAAAATTCAAAATATCATAAAAATCCGAGCAGATATTTGAAGATGTTGGTAGCGCGTTAGTGAGGGTCGGATTCTAGCGCGTTGTAACGTCACGCTACAAATACGCATTTTGAACACGTTTTTCTAATGAAAACTAAATGTTCAATAGGTTAAATATATCAGAAATTTTACAAGGAATCCGGATATGAAAAAATGTTTTGAGGTTTACGCTCGTTTTCATGAGTTATAGTGGAAAATCTGACTACGAATGCGTCAAAACGTTGTAACGTCACGGTAGAATGTGTCCCCTATTGTAAGATCCGCTATTTGTTCTGCCCAGGATAATCATCAGATCCAATTTGCCACCGACCTAATGCGGTTGTAAGCAACCACACCGGTAGGCCAATAACCGCAGTTACCTACCGCACTCGTTCCTAATGGTGCAGTTAGCTTTGTCCACCCTATTGTAGATAAGATCAACCACTCCTGTGTGGAAACGCGATTGTAATTACAACAAATGTGTTTACACTTTGTCCCCGTTCTGTCGGGCTCTGTGTACGTTGATGTGATAATCTAGCCTGCACCAATTGATTATATCGATTATTCTATCATTCGCAGACCGTAAATTATCGTCACCAACCGATTGGAGTGCCTTCTCATCGTACGCTTAGAATAATGGCCCCAGACATTGCAGATCCTACCGTGGCTCCCACTAGTCATCAGTGCAGCAGCAGTAACACTTCCACCACCTCAAGCACAGCATCGCCGTCAGTGGTGCAACAGCGGATAGTGAGTTCCAGTACCAAAGCAAATCTAGTCAGTAGCAAAGATGACAATAACAACCAAATCGAACCGAAACCAAACGCCTCCAGTGAGGAATTCCGGTCGCAAATCCGGTGGCCAGATTTTTTCGCACAACTTTTCCTGCACCTGGGCGGTCTCATTGGTCTGTGGTACCTAGTTACGCTTCAGACCAAATTGTATACCGCTTTGTGGAGTAAGTTGCAATATGCTCAAATGTTTGCAGAGTTTTTTATTCATGCATTTATTTTTTCAGCACTAGCTTTAGTTTGGGCCTCCGGCCTTGGTATTACGGCAGGAGCTCATCGTCTGTGGTCACACAAGTCATATAAAGCGAAATGGCCTCTGCGTTTGCTACTAATGTTCCTGTTCACCATATGTGGTCAGGTGAGTGAAGAATTTATTGCCAAGTCTTATGATGTTCAATTTCAACAATTCAATTTGTTTTAGCGCGACGCCTACACGTGGGCTCACGACCATCGAGTGCACCATAAGTATTCGGAAACTGATGCCGATCCGCACAACGCGAAACGAGGTTTCTTCTTTGCCCATGTTGGTTGGGTATTCTTGACTCCACATCCGGAGGTTGTGGCCAAGCGGAAGATAATCGACATGAGTGACCTGGAGGCGGATCCCATCGTTATGTGGCAAAAGCGGTAAGCAAGTAAAGGCTATCGTGTTGAACATGGGCAAACCAACACAGACTACTCCCGAACCTCTTCCGGTTTAAAGAATACAACGCAGTGGGACAATATGCACCGTCTAAGCAAAAGTGGTCAAATAACCATGATTAGGATGATGTCATGGGTGTCTTGCGATTTGGAAGAAAAATTATCACATTAACTAAAGAGACGTTAGCTTTTGGTGTCGCTTTAAATTCTAATGAAATACTAGAAGAATTCATCTATCCAGCTTTTTACGCTGGCTATAAAACTACGAGGGGTGATTCGATTTTGACAAGTCTTGCCAACAGATTTTATAGTTTGATCCACGTATGCTACGTATTTAGGTTTGTTGATTCAAATGTCAAATATTTTCCCTATTAGGAAGCCACAATATTTGAATCTCTTTTTAATTCACACTACTTTTTTATTAGAATTAATTTATTGTTTTACGATTTTAGGCAACCAATCTATGAGTCTAAAGTTATAACTACTAACGGCAGCAATGGAGGGTGTAGGGCGACAAACTTTCCAAATGTGGAAAATCATCGTTTTGCACGCTTTTCCTTAGAATATTCTAACCATTCTTGGACTTAACCGGCTCAGTTTTACGTTTAGTTAGCTTTCATCTGAAGAAAACTTCTAATGTAGTGAAATAGCGTGAGGACGTTTTGCCTCGGGGGTGCTTATTACCCCAGGCTACCCTACACAAGTTAAGCTTACATATGTAATAGTTTAACCACAATATTTCAATATACCTACTAACTTAACCTTCATTGGGTATTTTTTGGCAAATCGACATATTAATTATGCTGCCATTTCGTAAAGGAGATAGAACTCTGAATTTTCCTTGATTTTAATACTTTCGAAAAGCAAAATGTCTGAGCTGCAAAAAGTGACATATTGTGCATCGATTTTCATTGTTTGGCCTTAAACAAAAGATATGGGTTTCTACAACGTTAGTCGAGGTTTTCCCATTCTCGGCAAAAGGCGGAGGGGCGCCTAGTGTATGAAGTGGTGGTAATGGGGGGGGGGGGGGGGGTGTTTACACCCAAACCACACCCCCCCCCCCTCTTGTACACGGGCTTGCAGTGGGATATATAGGTTTTGCTGCACAGAGCTGTGGTTATGAGATTAGCCACAGCTCAGGGGATCTGATGTATTAGTCTGTGGTAAGAAATGTCAAGTTGTCAATATTGGTATCCCTGAATGTATTGCAACCACTGCACATTACGCCCAACTGGATCCACGCTTGCCCCTTGCGAACCGACGACGTCCGCCTGGGTAAGTTGTGTGTGGTGCCTGTGATGGGTGATTCATTCCCGGGTAAATATGTATTAACACTTATGTGGCCGGCAGGGTACCCGGGTACCTTTTTCAATTTCAAATCTCGATATTTTAATGGTTATTGAGACTAGGATGTTGAAACTTTGTTAGATCTTAGAACTCGTAAATATACATCTATTAATTGGGTTGACCGAATTTTAAAGTGAGGAGGGGCAGGGGAAGGGGCTCCTGCATTTTTTTTTATTACGTGGAAGGCCGGCAGGGTACCCGGGTACCCACGAAATTGAAATGATCATATCTCCGTCAATTTTTCATCGATTTTGGAAATTTTTAGCTCATTCAACTCAGGAACTCATCATCTATCGGAAAAATATTTGGTTAGACCGATCTAATCACCGTGGTTTTTGGAAAATCCATATTTTTGGGAGCATGTCCTTATACCATATTGAAACCCACATTGCTAAGGCTAGGATACCTCAAAGTGTTAATGGTCAACCATGGCCCCACGGGAAGCGTGTTCCGAAATCACAGTTTCAAAGTCAACACGTTTTATGATTCCAGGCCGGTCAGATACATTGGTGAATGAGCTAGTGAAGGATTTATTGAAGAAAGTTGTGAAAGAATTCCCAGATGAATAGTTAATGGATTTCCTGGCTGCTGAATGCAACCCTGTAAAATTATATAAAACTAGCTGTCCCGGCAAACTTTGTCTTGCCGTCTTGCGGTGGTTTGACAACTATTGAGCTCAAAATAGCACCGCACTCTAGATTGGTTTCATTTCGATCGTGTTGATTTCCTTCCCAGCTCATGAAAAATCAGTACTTCATCATTTTTTTTACTTTTCTAGTGGATTTTCGTAACTTTTTGTACATATAAACACAGCCGCCATGAATACGAATCGAACCATGCATGAGTCATGCTGATCGGTCCACCCGTTCTTGAGTTTTGTTGCCTCAAAGGGTCTTCAAACTCATTTTTATATATATAGACAATCAAAACAAATCGCTGAAGAGAGGAAATCTTGAGAAAAAAAAATTGCGGATATTTCCGATGGCATCCCTTAACAACTTCTTGGGCGCATTCCTGGAAAAGATGATGGGAGGGTTTTTAAAAATTCTGAAGATACTCCTGACCAAACTTCTGAAGTAATCACAGCAGAAATTTCAGGAGGAATCCATGAAGAAAATCCTAGCGGAATTTCTAGAAGAATATTTGGATGAATTCCTACCATAAAACCTAATGGAATTCCTAGAGGAATGCCTGGAAAAATCTCTGAGAGTTTTCCTGGATGCATTCCTGGAGCAATTCCTGGAGAAATTCCTGGAGGAATTCCCGAAAAATTTCTGAAGAATTTCTAAAGTAAACCCTGGAGGAAATCATGGAGACATTTTTTGAGGGATTTCTGTAGGAATTCAAGCCTAAAGAAATTTCTGTAGGTATTCCCTAAAGGATTTCACTAGAGGAATTCCTGGAAGAATTCTTGAAAAAAATCCTGGAGGAATTCCCTGAAGGAACTCGTGGACGAATTCCTAGAGAAATTCCTGGAGGAATTTCTGGAGGAATTCCCTGGAGGAATCCCTGAAGGTATTTCTGGAGGAATTCTTGGAAGAGTTCCTTGGAGGAACTCTTTGAGGAATTCCCAAAAGGAATTCCTGGAGGAATACCCAGGAGGAATTCCTGGAGAATTCTCAAGAGGAATATTTGGATGAATTACTACTAAAATTCCTGGTGGAATTCCTATAGGAAAACGTGGAGGAATGCCTAGAAAACTTCCTGGGAGATTTCCTTACGAATTCCTAGAGGAATAATTTATATAATAACACTTGGAGGAATTCCCAGGATGAATTCTTGAAAGAATGCCTGAATGAATCCCTGGAAGAATTCCTAAAAAATCATAGAAGGAATCCTGAAAACAATGCCATGAAAAATATATTAGGAAATTGCAGGATAGATTTGTGATTGAATTCCTTGAAGAATTTCTGAAAAAATCTCTTGTAAAACATTCCGAGGGAATCCATGTCTGCAGTAATTTCTTGACGAATTATTGAAGGGATCCTTGAAGGAATCCCTTGATTCCGGATTGTTTTGCCACTGCTGCTGCAACCGTGCTGGCCTCGTTTGTTATGCTCGGTTTTATCGCCGGGGTCATATTTGTTTTTGGCATGGTCTTTAGTCTTTTGAAGTCTGCTTCAAAGGGCTAAAGAAAATTTTGAAGCAATTTCTGGAAAAATGTTAGAATAATCTAGAATAATCAAAATAGAATACCGGAAGGATTCTTTGCGCGATTCTCCCATTGTTCTTTCCTCGATTTTCAGGATCCAGGGTTTTCTCCCTCCTAGATTCTGTTGAGAATTTTGGGTTTACTCCGGGACTTCTTACGGCATTTTTCCAGGCATAGCTGCCGAAAAAAAAAATCATTTAGAAATTCATCCTGATATTTTCCAGGAATTTCTGCATGTATTCCTCCAGAGATTACTCCCGGGATTCCTTTATTGATTTTTCCGAGATTCTTTTATGGAACTTTCTGGGATTCATTTGGCGATTGTCCTCCGGATTTATTTCACAATTCGGATTTTCTCCTGGGATCCCACTAGAGTTGTTTTAAGCATTCTTTCAGGAGGTTCTTCCTTCAGAGATTCCTTCAAAACTAAAGCCAAATTAATCTAGTATGTAACAGTAACAGTATTGCCTTCCTATTCTAATTCTCATATTATACCATTACAGATACTACATTCCACTGTTTGCCCTGCTGGCCATTGGCATTCCGGTGTTCATTCCCTACTATTATTGGTCCGAAAACTTTTGGATAGCTTTCTGGGTGTGTTTTACCCTTCGCTTCATTACCACCCTCAACATTGCATTCTTCGTCAACAGTGTGGCGCACATGTTCGGAAACCGTCCGTATGATAAGTATGATTGTGAAATTCAAATAAAGTATGGCCTGTATAATAATCCAACATTTCAAACGACATTTCAGGAACATCAGCCCGGTGGAGAACCTCTCGGTTGCCATCGCTGCCATGGGAGAAGGCTGGCATAACTATCATCACGTGTTTCCATGGGATTACAAAACGGGTGAATTGGGCAGCTACATGTTCAATGTAACGACCGGATTCATCGATGCTTTCGCTCGGCTGGGATTAGCTTACGACCGTCAGTATTGCTGATTTATAGACTTTATGTACACCAAAAATCAATAACTGTATTATTTTCTTCAGGCAAATCCGTATCTCCACAAATCATCGAACGAAGGGCAGCCAAGTATGGTGATGGGACTCGGTTCTTGACGGACGAGTATGCACACAAGGATCCTGTGTGGGGTTTTGGCGATGAAGATATCTCCAAAGACGATTTGGAGGACATTGAACTGCTTAAGAATTAGGCTTTAAGTAATTGCCATGCCTAAGTATTTTGCATGTGATTGTTTCGTAAGCTGCTGGCCATTGTACGAAATACAATACTAAGTGAGAAGTATTTTGAGCTCAAATAAGGACAAAAATGTTACAATAAATCGTAATGAATCAAATGAGTCACTAAAATTTTGTCATGATGAAGAATTTCTTACTAGTCATTGCGGCTTAACCTAACCTACAGCTTTATTGTCCACTCGGGCACTTCGTGGGGGATTACAATGAACAACAGCACTAACACTTGCTCAGCGGTTGAAAGTATTCTGTTCTACTATGTATAACGAACTGAAAATGGTCCGTTGGACCTAACAGGGGCGGGCTAATCCAAATTGTTCTTAAGTTAAGATCTATAAGGTCTACAATTCTCGCGTTTAGTATCATACGGACGTATCTGCAATGGTGGATTTTTGTTAATTGTATTTTTCTTTCGATAATAACTTGACCGGGAAATTGTTTTCGATTGTTTCTGTTGTTCTAGATGCTTACCTTACCGATCAGGCTAAGGCCGGGGTGGCCTCTGTATTGGAAATAAAAACACAGGCGAGGCTTTGCTCTCCAAACCCAGGCACTGACTGATATCGCTACCAGCTCAGTGCCTCTCCTTTATTCAATCTAGGTATAACATATTTACAATTTATTTCCATTTACCTACCAGTTGATACCTAGCTCTCCACTGAGCTGTGTGATGCACCTCCAAGGATGTACCTACCATTCAACACTCTGCTATACATAGTAGCCGTCTCTATTCCACTCGGTCCATGATTGTTTGTCTCCAGTTCCGCACTCTGCGTAGGGTCCGCAGATCGTCCTCCACTTGGTCGACCCACCTAGCTCGCTGCGCTCCACGTCGTATTGTACCGGTCGGAAGACTCTCGAGAACCATTTTAGTCGAGTTGCTATCCGACATCCTGATGACATGACCCGCCCACCGTAGCCTCCAGATTTTCGCGGTATGGACGATGGTTGGTTCTCTCAGCAGCTGATGCAGCTCGTGATTCATTCGCCTTCTCCAAGTCCCGTCTTCCATCTGCACTCCGCCGTAGATGGTACACAACACCTTCCGTTCGAAAACTCCAAGGGCGCGTTGGTCCTCTGCACGTAGGGTCCATGTTTCGTGCCCAAAGAGGACGACCGGTCTAATCAGCGTTCTAGATGCTAGTTCTGCTGGTTTTCCTCCGGACTACTCAAACAAATAATCGGAACTTTCATCGTCTCTTCCGGGAAAAAGACCAATAAGAAAATCGTTGAAGAGAAATTGATCATTGCAGATACGCCCATATGATATTAAGCATGAGAGTTTTAATAGGTACCTGCTCAATCCAATAAAATGTTGATTTGTAATCTACCGAATAACAATCATTGAGACATGAACCAAGCGAAATAATGCCGCTTTGAAGACGATGAACAGGTGATGCGTTGGGACATGGTATTCACGGCATTTCTGGAGCATTTTCCGTACAGTGAAGATCTGGTCCGTTGTAGACCGGCCGTAAGTGAAGCCGGCTTCCATTGACAGACAATGGAAAATGATCTGGGGTTGTGCTTTGTAGGGATCATTCAAAATGTGATCGCTCTGAAGTTCTCACATTCCAAATGGTCACCTTTCTTGTGAATGGGACAGATTACTTCCTACTACTACTCCTTCCATTCCTCCTGTTCGGTTTTCCAGATCCTGACTATCAACCGGTACAGATAGGTGGCCAACTTTTCTGGAACTTTCTTGATGAGTTCAACTGCGATACCAGCCGTACCAGCTGCTTTGTTGGTTTTGAGCTAATGATTGGTATCCTTAACTTCCTTCAGCGTGGGAGTTGACTCATTTCCGTCTTCGGCTGCATTGGCGTAGTCGTTCCCTCCGTTGTCGTGGTCTTCCACGCCATTCAGGTGCTCATCGAAGTGCTGCATCCACCTTTCTATCACCTCACGTCCGTCCGTCAAGAGGCCTCCGTCCTTATCCCTGCATATTTCGGCTCGCGGCACGAAGCCGTTGCGGGATGCGTAGAGCTTCTCGTAGAACTTCCGTGTTTCATGGGAACGGCACAGCAGTTCCATTGCCTCGCAATCCGCTTCTTCCAGGCGGTGCTTTTTCTCCCGAAAGAGGCGGGTCTGCTGTTTCCGCATCAGTCTGTAACGTTCTACGTTCTGCCGGGTTCCTTGCTGCAGCATTACCGCCCGCGCTGCGTTCTTCTCTTCCAAAATCGCGCTGCGTTCCTCATTGAACCATTCGTTTCGTCGACTCGGCTGCGTTGATGGCTGCTTTCACTGTAAGTCCAGCATTCCTCTAGAGGGGCCACATCGAGCTCACCCTCGTCTGGCAACGATGCCTCGAGATTCTGTGCGTATGCTGAGCCGACATCCGGTTGCTTCAGTTGCTCATGGTTGTACCGTGACGGTCGCCGCCCAAGTAACAATCAGCATGACTTGAAGGTTTATTCATGTTTTATCCTGGTTTTATACGAGCATGTCAAAAAGCAAGTTGTTCTAAATTAGTTTTATGTGGTAGTTTTTTACTTTGAACCTTTGTCGTTCCATAAAACTATCATATAACTTCTGCTATAAACAGTTTCAATTAAAGACTTGCAAGTAGACATGAATTGATTTTATCACTTATTATATACCATTTCAATAAAACTTGCATTTGCTGTTGTTGTCGGATAGATTTTTTTTGAAAACAAATACACAAAACTGTGAGGCAATGCATACAACCAACAAAAGATTTCGTGGCCGTAACATAAACCAAAAAAAAATGCTGTGATAAAACCGCTAGTTGTATCATGAGCTCAGTTATGACTACCTCAGGAGGGTTAGCCCTATTGGAGGAATCACTAGGAACGCAGAGTTTTATTAGAAAAATATGGCGCCTAGCCGGGATAATTCATGTAAATACAGAAAAATTATTACTTAATTTTATGATTTCACGTACAGCTTAAGATCAAATTAAACCATACAACATGTTTCCGTCATTTTATTTTGTCAGAAAAATTACATAATGTCTTTTAAACTCCGCTGAGTTTAAATAGTTATTTATGCAACAAGTTGCAAAATGATGATTTTTTCAGCACGAGTCGTACATTTATCCAACGAGGCTTGCCGAGTTGGATAAATACGACGAGTGCTGAAAAAATCGAGTTTTGCAACGAGTTGCATACAAAGTTTTTTGTAATTACGAAAAACACCAATTCAGTGAGATCTTTTCTAGCTTACACAAACATGTATCAGTAGGAACCACGTGCGCGTGCTCATGCTTATTGGCGTAGTTTTTTGTTTGATCAGGTAGGCTCTGGTGTAGTACACTCAGGAAAATAAACCTAAGATTAACATAAGGTCTATCTTATGAAATGGCCTTTTAACAATTTATAACAGCTAGAACGATTTTCATAAGGTCGGTCTATGACGCAGAATCGACTCACAGTTTGGCTTTTATACACATTTAGCAACACGATTTTCTCAAGCGTCGATAGCCGCGTGGGTTGGGCACGAGCTCAGTGATCTCGACGTTCATGGATCGATTGCAGTCTGCATCATTTTGTGATTTTTCTGCTCTTTTGGTAAGTTCATCTTATGTAATTAGGTCATAATAAGCATATTCAGTTTTCATAAGGTATTCTTATGGCATCCATACTTTACTGTTATGGCTAAATTTCATAAGGTATTTTAATGAATTTCGGTAGTTTACTTCGCTGAGTGTAGGCGTCACCAATGATCGAGCTCCCGTTGTCAAACAATTGTGCGCGGGCAAGAGCAAAAGCAGATTAAGCAGCTGCCTCTGCACTTGATTTGTAGTTCGAATCCGAATTGAAATCGTCCTGATTCGGATTCGAGCTGCTCAGAAGATGTAGAGGCAGTGGCTGAATCTATGGAAGGCATGGTGGTGAGTAAAAAGTGCATACGAGCAAAAGTGCCGAAAAGTGCTACTTTTCAGCACTCTTTTTTTTTCCTTCTAAACCATAGGGGGATAATCTGCACAACAGACACCCTAACAGAAGGTTAGGGTAGTGTAGGTCTGACAGGCCGTCTTCTACAACAAAAGTAAAATCCAGGACTACTCTCTCCTCGTACCCACTAAACCATTCCTATGGTCGCCAAACCCTACGTCTCTCCGGAACCACCAAGAAGGTATTGCTTCAGAGAGGGGCTGGTGCACATCGCACCCACAATTTTAGCTGCGTAGCCTGGAGCAACGAACATCGATGACTCGCTTTGGAGAGTCCATCACGGTAGCATGCTGGCGCTTAGCCAGTTTCCCGAGTGGTCCTCGCCACTCCCTTTGTCCTCGGAAGGCGGGCAGGGTCAACCCCGCCCGCGCCCTACTGCTGAGCGGACATCAAGAACTGATGCCAACGTGCAACCCGATCTGACCTGCCCGTAAGGAAGGGTATGACTACCCTTCAGGCCCTATCAGATGCACCCGTAGGTTGCAGACAGCAGGATCTCACCTACCCCGACCCTTGCCGGGGACCCCTTTCCAACCGCGGGCTCGGATCCAACCCAGTAGACCGACGCCACGACAGCACCGCTACCGGGACTTCCTCTCCGCGGCCACTTAATCGTTGTAAGGGTCGATCTCGACCGCAGGGCACCGGTATGACCTACGAAGCCGACTCCGAACCCCTGGACCACCTCTTGTACTGCATCTGGACTAGCCATTCTCCGAGTCCACGCGCCACCTCCTTTGTAGCTCCCAGACGATGTGGGTAATAGCCGTTGAAACGGCGTTCCAGCCAAACTCATTCCTACACATCCTCTGGACCAAGTTGTCCGGAGTTGTGTCCTCCCCGCATGTGGCAAGCATGCGGTCACGCATTGTGCGAAAACGCGGGCACACGAACAAAACGTGTTCCGCCGTTTCCTCTAAACCATTGCACACTGGGCATTCGGGAGAATCCGCATGCCCGAAACGGTGTAGATACTGTCGGAAGCAACCATGACCTGTAAGGACCTGTGTCAGGTGGAATGTGACTTCCCCATGGCGCCTATTAATCCAACTATCTACTCTCGGTATCAACCTATAGGTCCACCTTCCTTTGGTGGAACTGTCCCACGCGCGCTGCCATTTGACCATAGAGGCCATCCTGACAGTCCTGCGTATGCCTCTTGTGCCGCGCATTTCGAAGCACTCCATGTCCTCACTGATAAGAATGCTGATAGGCACCATACCAGTAATGACGCAGAGAGCGTCGTGTGACACGGTACGGTACGCGCTCGCAACCCTCAGGCACATAAGCCTGTAAGTACTTTCCAGCTTCCGTCGGTAGCATTTAGTACTTAGCGCGGTGCCCCACGCCGGGCCGCCATACCTAAGTATGGATGTAGCAACACTAGCCAGAAGCTTGCGCTTACTGGCGTACACCGCAGAGCTATTGGACATCATCCGGGACAGTGCCGCAATAGCTGTGGAGGCTCTTTTACAGGCATAATCGACGTGGCTACCGAAGGTAAGCTTATCGTCGATCATCACGCCCAAGTGTTTGACGGAGCGCTTTGACAGGATAGTACAGTCTCCTACACTGATCTCCGTCTGCTGCTCCGACTTCCGGTTGTTAACAACCGTCACCTCTGTCTTGTGGTGAGCCAGCTCCAGTTTCCTGGACCGCATCCACGCCTCCACAACCTTGATCGAGTGGTTGGTAGTCAACTTTACCTCCTCGATCGTTTCACCGTAGACTTCGAGCGTAATATCGTCGGCAAATCCGACAATCACCACTCCCACTGGATACTCTAACCTCAACACCTCGTCGTACATGACATTCCATAACACCGGACCCAGGATGGAACCTTGCGGGACTCCTGAGGTTATGTGAAAGCACTTCCGACCCACCTCCGTGTCGTAGACTAGTACACGATTCTGAAAGTAACTTCCGAGAATCTTGTACAGGTACTCCGGTATCCCCCGACGCAAGAGCGCATCGGCAATAGCAGACCAGCTGGCGCTATTAAACGCATTCCTTACATCCAGAGTCACTACCGCGCAAAAGCGAATTCCCCTCCTCTTAGGCTCGAGTGCTTTCTCGGCGGTTTTTGTAACCGACAAGATAGCGTCTACGGTGGACCTCCCCTTCCGGAAGCCGTACTGGTTACTCGAAAGACCATTTTCGCCCTCGGTGAACCGCAACATTCTATTGAGGATGATCTTTTCGAGCACCTTCCCCGCCGTGTCAATCAAGCATATTGGTCTATATGCCGACGGGTCTCCGGGTGGTTTCCCCGCCTTTGGCAATAGTACCAGGCTCTGCCTCTTCCAAGCTTCTGGGAAAACTCCCTCGTCCAGGCATTTCTGCATAGCAGACCTGAACATCTCGGGAGCCTCTGCAATAGCTACTTTTAAAGCCAGGTTCGGAACTCCGTCCGGACCTGGGGCCTTACCTACGCTAAGGGACTTAGCTATCCCCGCAAGTTCCACACCGGTGATCTTCTCCTCATCGCCAGCCCCAGTCCCCGGCTGTCCTACGAAAGGAGGCCAAGGACTAGGATCATGACGCGGAAAAAGTCCTCCAATGATCCCCTCCAACATCTCTGGAGATTGCTCTGTAGGAGCCATCACACCTCTCGTCTTGGCCATAACAATCCTGTAGGCATCACCCCACGGGTTCGTATTGGCACTCTGACAGAGACCCTCAAAGCAGGCCTTTTTGCTTGCTCTTATCTCGGTCTTAAGCGCGGCTTTTGCAGCGGCGAACACCACCCGCCGTTCGTTTCGCTCTTCCTCTGATCGTGCTCGCTGCATCCGCCGCCTAGCCCGTAGGCAGGCGCGGCGTAGGTCCGCAATCGCGTCGGTCCACCAGTAAGCCGGTGGCCTCCCATTTCTAGGGTGGACTCGCCTAGGCATGGTCGCATCACACGCACGTTTTTCAGCACTCTTAAGAGTGCCGAAAAGTAGTACTTTTCGGCACACTTGCATTAGGAGTGAAAAGTAGGCCATTTCAGCATACTTCAGCCAACTGAAATGTTCAACTTTTCACAACGTAATTACAAAAAAAACCTTTTTTGCACCCAATTCCACCGAGTAAATTAAATGCATTTAACTTCCAAATTATGCATAGTTTGTGTGGCGCATTTAGTTTTTGTCATTATCACAGTCACATTCACCACAAATTCTCCGTGGCATGTCTCCTGACACGTATTAAATAGGAAAACAAATCTGAATTCCATATCTGCATCTTTCCTATTGATGGCTGGATAAACAACCAAGCATAATTTATTCTGACGATCGAACATTGAGAGTGAAAAATAATCAAAACCAATTATTTGACAAGTCAGAAGATGGTTTTATTTAGAAGATTGATAAAACTACCCAAGTAACATAATTAGCTGTATAACAGTTTCTTAAGCTAAAGTTTGCTTAAGAGTGGTTTGTTCAACTCTTGTACAGCAAAAATGTTTCTTGGGTATGATACAACCCGGAATCCTAAGCCGGTTTGCATACGAAGCCCTGTAGACCCTAATATAACTGGGCCAACTAGCCAAAACGTGGGCTTATTGAGGCATACAAGAACTCGAGAGCATTTTCAAGTCGGCATCAATGGTTTTATGTTTAGAATTTTTGAATCGCTAAAAAACCTTGATAAAATTAAAATTGTTACTTGGGCGGTACCGTACATTATTTATGACGGAAAGTTTTGGGCACAGTTTGACCATAACCAGATAGTGGTTGGATTAGCGTCAGGATACGTCCTGACGTCCATAATGTCGGAGAAGTGCCGTCCGTCAATCAGAACGTGGTCGATTTGCGATTCCGTTTGCTGTGATGATCTCCAGATGTAACGATAAGGGAGAGGCTGTGTTGGAAAAAGGTGCTACATATGGCCATGTTTTTGGAGGCGGCGAAATCAATGAGTCGTAAGCCGTTTTCGTTCGTCAACTGGTGGGCGCGGAACTTTCCAAGTCGGTCTGAATTCCTTGTTTAGTTTTTTATTCACGATTTGACACTAACACAAATTTTATATTTTGTCTATGAAAGTTCTTGAGCTCGAAGGAAATTAACAATACAGGTAATATTTAGTTCTGTGTCAAAGCACAATCGGTTTATAGACCCAAAAGATATAGACCACTAAAAATGGTTATTTTGTATGCGAATCAGAAAATGTTTACTTTTTATTTATTTCTTATACATTAGGCGTAGCAATGAAATAAAAAATTCTCAGAATACTGTAGTTCAGCACCTCGGTAATTCATTTCGGGGATTTGCGCACTCGGATACAGAAATGAAAAACACGACAAAGAAAATTTATCTCAGTAGGGCTTATACCATTTGGGCAGGTGTACCTATTTTGGGCACTTGCCGCTATTGATTTGAATTTATGTTCAGGATTAGGATTAGATACTGCACGTACCGTCGTTCGGGGTGACATTGGGCCTAGAGGGTAACATTGGTCCATCGATCCCACGGATTCAATATAAGTCAGAGAATCCGACGGTGGATGCAAAGTATCTTAGAATTATGTATTCTAGTAGCCTAGCACACATAGTGCATTCCCGTCGTATTCTAAACGTGCGGAAAAGTGGCCCAATATCACCCCACTTTGGCCCAATGACACCCCGCACGACGGTATCTAAAAATTAAGTTATTAGGTATAAAATTGACTTTATAATAGCAGTAAGTGTCCAATACAGATAAAACTGCCCAAATAAAACAAGACCCTATGTCTATATATACCCTGCTTGCAAGCTCATCAAAGTGTTACCAAGCGTTATAAAATAGAGAGCTTTGAATAACGCTTGAAAAAAGCTTATCAATTGAGCCCATGCACGTGTGATCACTGACTGTTACATACTACCATTCCCTTTGCTATTTCATTGAGCGGAATCAGTCGAGAGAAATGACGAGCAACCCTCATCAAAAGCTAGAATGCTCTCTTGTGAGCACACTACGAAATAATCTTCCATTTGAAGACGCGCACTATTTGCATGATTCTAGATCTCAGTCGTACAGGCATTAGATAATGGTTCGTTCACATGGTTTGAACGAGAACGGCTTAATCAAGATGTTCAATTTTCTAGGCGGAGATCTTTACTATCCATCAGTGCTGGTGTTAATCAGAAATCAACACAGTAAAACCGCTCAGCACTAAAATGTGTAAGCCCTACTCATAAGTGCATAATTTCCAGACCACACAAAAATGTGTTGCAGTTACACATTTTCAAAAAAAGCTCGTACACTCGTCTAGATGCGAAATGTCGATAT